>NW_022881684.1:0-188151 GCF_003369915.1 Drosophila miranda
ATATACTCGGAATCGTTGGGCGATCTTGTATCCGGCACCGCTGATTTTGTGCGTGGCTTCTTTTTCAAGCGTGTGCCAAGGCTGCGTCTGCCCAATCCCCCGCTGCGACGCAATGTGTTGTCCAGGACGCGGACCCGCCTTAGTGGCGACTTGGACGCATTCAGCTGGCTGTTGGCCAGCCGATACCCCGAAGAGCTGGCGGCTGCTGATGGATTTAGTCGCTTGTGCAATTCCCAGTGCTCTTGGTCATATTGGGAGTGATCAGCTGGATTGTTGGGTCTTGCGCAACGACATTGTCGAGGTCGACATTGAGGACATGTTCTTCAAAGTTCGGGGCGTGCGAGGGGCTGTTGAACCGGCAGTCGGCGGTGGCATCATCAATTTGCTGCTGCTGCCCGTCCTCGTGGTGGGCGGGCCTTCTTGCGGGCCGAGCTCTGCTTGGCCTGCCGATAGTTCTCCCATTCGCCAGCCATCAGCTCCAGTATGTTCTCGCCATAAACCAGAAACGGGCCATGCGATTGCACCTCATAGGCGTGCACCAGTTCAGTGATCTGCTGCTCAATCTTGGGCAGCTTCGAGATGGCCTTGCGTTCCTTTTCCTCTTTAAGGAGCTGGCCGCCACGATTTTTGAAACGATTCGGCTCGTTGGCCTTTGCCTCTAGAGCCTGCATGCGGGACCAAAGTTCTGCACGGCTCTCGTACAGATCGAAAATCTCCTTGTTGCACGTGTAGAAGCTCTTCAGATCATCCAGCTCCAGCTCGTGCAGCTCCAACAGGTCTTCGTTGTAATACTTATTGTAGTAGTTGGAGAAACGCTTGCGCTCCTGCTGGCTCTTGAGCGTTAGATCCCACCACTTGCTTATCTCGACGCGCAGCTGCTCGATGAACGTCTTGGGGTTCTGGCTGCGCAGTGCTGGGAGCGCTGCAGCTCCGAATGGAGGATGTCATAGGTGCGCTGCGTATTCTCGGTGCACTCGCGCACTCGTCGCATGGCGCTCTCGTCCGTCTCCTGGAGGCGATCCCACAGCACGTAGATCTTCTCGCGCATGTCATGGATTTTGGAGCGCAGCTCCTGGATCTGCTCGGCATAGCTGTTGCGCATCTGCCGCAGCCGCTCTAGTGTCTCTGGTGTTAGATTGTGGCTCAGATCGTTCAGTAGGCGATCCTCTGCATCGGTCTGGGGCATCAGCTCGAGCATCTTCATGTCATGCTTGATGGCCTTGCGCAGCTGGTCCAGCTCCGTCTGGCGCACTGCGCGCTGAGAGCGCAGGTTGTCGAGATGGTCGCGAAAGCCGTCCATCTCATCGGGCAGGGGCAGCGGGTCCGCCAGTAGAGGGAGCGGCAGTGCGCCCAGCTCTTCGCAGAGCTGCTCCTGCTGGAGCAGCAGCTCCCCGATCTCCGCCCGACGTTTCGAGAGCTCCTCGCGCAGATGCTCAATGCTTTTGTCCAGCTTCAGCTGCCATATGATCAGTGGCACATCGTCGGGCCTCTGACCAATGTCCACCGTCTCATGGAGGAGTCGGGTGAGGTCGCTGGCCTCGGCTCGGAGTGCGGCTATGTCATCCAGGATGGCCGCCTGCTTCTCCCGCGACTCGGTCAGCAGATCCGTATAGAAATTATCCGCGTGCGCCTTGAGTTTGTGCAGAAAGTCCTCGCATGTCTTCGGCTCGAACATGAGGGACCACATTGAATGGAGCTGCTCCACATGCTCGCCAGTCATCTCAAGGATCTCTCCCTTGATGGAGGTTGGGTCAACCATAGCCAATAGGAATGGCTCTTGTATTCGCGAATGGAAGGAATATATTTGATGTGTGCAGGATCTCGATTGCACAATGTGTTGCTCAAGGAAAATGCCTCCGCACAGATAAGTGACGCCTCTCGTGTTGGCACAAATTGCACAATGAAAATTTTGTGTGCTTGATTTGACTCATGCCTCAAAGCACAAAACAAGTTGATTCTGATTGATGTGCGGCCAAAAAAACACCTACTTTATATTGCAAATAAGTTCCTTCAAGGTTTTCCAGTTGTAAAGATAATTTAGGATGAGAAATGTGTTTACTAAAGCAGAATGCCACCGCACAGACTCGAATGACGCCAGACAAAATTTCGGTAAATTCAAAATGATGCTATTAGGGATAATATGTTAAATGTTAATTGGGCTTCTGTTCTCTCGCATCCTAGTGTAGACACGTCCTATAATGTTTTCCTGCATACGGTCCGTCGTATTATTGGTAACAATGCTTCCAAAAGGGTGCATGGCTCCTATAGACTGCCGTGGTATACGAAGGGTCTTATGAAATATAAGAATCTTCGTAATAAGTACTTTAAACGATTTGGTAAGACCCGGGACCCTGTAGATTGGGCAAGGTATGTGCAACATAAGAGGGAGTTTGCTTTTTTAGGCAAATTTTTGTATAACCAATATATTGCCGACGTTGAGAGGGAACTTTAAGTCAATCCCAGGTCTTTTTGGCATTTTATAAAGTCCAAAAGGTCAACGAGCTCTCTTCCTTCCGTTATGAACCTGGGCAGCTTAAGCGCTAATACGGATAATGGTATAGCAAACCTTTTTATACCCGATACTCAAAATGAGTATTGGGTATATTAGATTTGTGGTAAAAGTGGATGTGTGTAACGTCCAGAAGGAATCGTTTCCGACCCCATAAAGTATATATATTCTTGATCAGCATCAATAGCCGAGTCGATTGAGCCCTGTCTGTCTGTCCGTCTGTCCGTCCGTCCGTCCGTCCGTCCGTCCCCTTCAGCGCCTAGTGCTCAAAGACTATAAGAGCTAGAGCAACGATGTTTTGGATCCAGACTTCTGTGATATGTCACTGCTACAAAAATACTTCAAAACTTCGCCCCGCCCAGTTCCGCCCCACAAAGGACGAAAATCTGTGGCATCCACATTTTTAAAGATACGATAAAGCCAAAAACGCAGAATCGTAGAGGACGACGATATGTTCTAGAGTGTAAAATCTCAACCAGATCGTATAATTATTATAGCCAGAATCAAGAAAACAATTTCATTCTTTCTCGCTCTGTCTCTCTCTAACACACAGGTTTCATGGTCGGTTTTGTCAATTGCAAAATATGAGTTCAAGGATCTCAGAACCTATAAGAGCCAGAGCAACCAAATTTGTTATCCACACTCCTGTGATATCGGACCTTGACCGTTTCGTGTCCAAATTTCGCCACACCCCCTTCCGCCCACGCAAAGGACGAAAATCTGGGGCATCCACAAATCTCAGAGACTATTAAGGCTAGAGTAACCAAATTTGGTATCCGCACTTCTGTTAGATCTCACTATAAAACGTATATCTCAGAAATTCGCCCCACCCCCTTCCGCCCCCACAAAGGACGAAAATCTGTTGCATGCACAATATTGCAGATTCGAGAAAACTAAAAACGCAGAATCATAGATAATGACCATATCTATCAGACTGCTGAATCTGGATCAGATCGGATCATTTTTATACCCAAAAGGAACAAATCAATTTGCACTGGCTACGCAGCGCCCGACGTCACGCTCAGACTGATTTTCTGTCTCCCTCGCACGCACTCTTTGTCGTGTCGTTTAATATTAGCGGCGTCTGCCGGAGGAGAGCCATACTGACTAAGTATCGGGTATAACTGTAGAGTTGCGGTGTCCGCAGCAACTCACAACGTTCCCCCTCGTCTTTTTTAAAATCGTTTCAAATCTGCTTGGATAACAGAATTTGAATAGTAATTCAATTAAATTAAATTAAATATAAATATTTTCACACGTATTCTGCGAGCAGTGGCTCTGGCATGTGGCCTTTGTAGCTCCTGCTGTTGCTGCAGTGGGTACTGCGGGCAGTGCGTGGGCCACGGCTGGTATGTTCACCGTGTTGTGCGATACTTTGGTATAGCAATTCGATTCCTACTATAGTTTAATTTTTTCTTATCCCGCGCCGCAGGACGGCCACTCGTGGGCCACCTCTCCTTGGGCTCTCCAGGAAAGAGATCAAGTACCTCCCTCATGCCTCCTGCAATCTGTGAACGGGAGATCGAATTCCAATGTGTTGTAATAAGTTCGTACTCCGTCGCAGATCAGCCTTTTGTGTGGCTCTCTCACCGGCATTCGAGTCTTGCTAAATTGTTTGCACACACGTTTGGTCCGGGGAAGACAGCAATATTTTCAGCAGGGGGGAAGCCCTGCCGTGTGCCGTTCCGAGTCGTGCCCCAGTTTTTGGAGAGGCGACGTCGGTGCTACCGTGAGTGCCTGCTGGTCTTGCAGTTGCAATTGCTGGGGCGTCTGCTGTTGGTTCCTGCTTCTGCTTCCTCCAGAGCGTCCTCCCAGGATATCGTTGATGGAATGCTTTGTGTTCATCTGCTGCTGCTGGTGGTGGCTCCCACATGGGATGTGTGGTGGCAGACCAGGCCACCAGGGCAGAGGGGATGCTGGCCAGGGACCTGCGGCCAGGTAAGGGCTGTTCAGGAGTGAAGGGGCGGCGGCGTCCAGGTGTTGGAGCTGCTGCGGCAGACCGGAAGTCAACAAGTTCAACACAGACTAAAGAAGATTCTCGAACAAAAGGTTCGTTTCTTTTATTAACTTCAACTTTATGCGAATGAGCCGTTCGTTTTAATCCTCGACGAGCTGCATGTTTGTTAGGAAAGGGAATGCTGCCAATGCCCTGTGCTGTGGGACAGCATTGACCCGCGCAAAAATTTGGCGAAGGAGTACACTGAAACTTAGGATGGATTTGGGGCCACTGCTGATCTATGGCAACAACAGAGATTTAAACATAAGCTTGATTCATATTTATTTCGAAGGATGATATGATGCGATGCGAGTGCAGAAAGTCCACGCCGGTTAGGAGCTCACGCGAGAGACGCTACCATGATCGGGATCCCACACAATAGCTAGATAATGCTCATGGCAGGAAGTGGGACATGTGGACGCGGTAAGGGAACCGTTTTCCCAGATTCGTAGATCTGGTAGATACGGTTATTCTCAATAATTCTGCGCTTTTAGTTTTCTCGTATCATTTAACTAGATACTGGATACAAAATTAAGTTTCTCTAGCCTTTAAAGTCTCTGGGATCTAGGCGCTCATCGGTTCGCACAGACGGACATACATACATGGCTAAATCCATTCGGCTATTGATGCTGATCAAGAATATAAATACTTTATGAGGTCGGAAAAAATTAAAATTATCTAGCCTTGAAGGAAAGTGATTCATCAATCGGATAAAATTATGAGTTCGGAACTGAGGGTTATTCTTCATCGGCTTAACTCAGGCTGTTGAGCTGTTTCAATTGAGGGTTTTATTGGTAGATTAAGTGGGTTCAGGTGAAGAGGCGACTCTGAGTAAATGCTTAAAGTACGCTTGTAAACATCAAATAAAACTTCCCATTACATTTTTATACCCGATACACAAAATGAGTATTGGGGTATATTAGATTTGTGGTAAAAGTGGATGTGTGTAACGTCCAGAAGGAATCGTTTCCGACCCCATAAAGTATATATATTCTTGATCAGCATCAATAGCCGAGTCGATTGAGCCCTGTCTGTCTGTTTGTCTGTCCGTCTGTCAGTCCGGCCGTCTGTCCGTCCCTATCAGCGCCTAGTGCTCGAAGACTATAAAAGCTAGAGCAACGACGTTTTATATCCGGTCTTCTGTGATATGTCACTGCTACAAGTATATTTCAAAACTTTGCCCCGCCCACTTCCGCCCCCACAAAGGGCGAAAATCTGTGGCATCCACAATATTGCAGATTCGAGAAAACTAAAAACGCAGAATCATAGATAATCATAGATCATAGATCTATCAGATTGCTGAATCTGGATCAGATCAGATCATTATTATAGCCAAAAGGAACAAATCAATTTGCAGTGGCTAAGCAGCGCCCGACGTCACGCTAAGACTGATTTTCTGTGTTTCTCGCACGCACTCTTTGTCGTGTCGTTCAATATTAGCGGCGTCTGCCAGAGGAGAGCCATACTGACTAAGAAGCTGGTACAGTTGACCGGGGCCAAGAAGAAGATTCTGCCACCGCCGCCGAAGACAAAATACACATGGGACATGCTGCACGAGCCACTGATGACGAGGGCAAGGTCACCCACAAGCGTCCGCCAGCACCCACCTGGAGTCGCAGTAAGTTAGCGTTTTTTTTACCCAGTGTCTGATCTAATCTAAAATTTTGTGACCCTGAAACTGATTTTCCCCAACATCGATCCCAGCCAGCTGAAGCGCAACTCCAGCGTGCTCTGGTCCACGCCCCCACTCTACTCGGAGCTCCCAAAATACTAGTTATACACAAACACGTATGTATATAAAATAATCCCCTGTTTTTATACCCGATACTCAAAATGAGTATTGGGGTATATTAGATTTGTGGTAAAAGTGGATGTGTGTAACGTCCAAAAGGAATCGTTTCCGACCCCATAAAGTATATATATTCTTGATCAGCATCAATAGCCGAGTCGATTGAGCCATGTCTGTCTGTCCGTCTGTCCGTCCGTCTGTCCGTCCCCTTCAGCGCCTAGTGCTCAAAGACTATAAGAGCGAGAGCAACGATGTTTTGGATCCAGACTTCTGTGATATGTCACTGCTACAAGAATATTTCAAAACTTTGCCCCGCCCACTTCCGCCCCCACGAAAGGCGAAAATCTGTGGCATCCACAAATTCAAAGATACGAGAAAACTAAAAACGCAGAATCGTAGAAGATGACTATATCTTCTAGAGTGCAAAATCTGAACCAGATCGTATAATTGTTACAGCCAGAATCAAGAAAACAATTTCATTTTTTCTCGCCCTGTCTCTCTCTAACACACACGTAGCATAGGCGGCTTTGCTTAGAGTAAAACATTAGCGCCTAGATCTCAGAGACTATAAAAGCTAGAGCAACCAAATTTGGTATCCACACTCCTAATATATCGGACCGAAACGAATTTGTTTCAAAATTTCGCCACACCCCCTTCCGCCCCCGCAAAGGATGAAAATCTGGGGATATTCACAAATCTCAGAGACTATTAAGGCTAGAGTAACCAAATTTGGTATCCGCACTCTTGTTAGATCTCACTATAAAATGTATATGTCAAAATTTCGCCCCACCCCCTTCCGCCCACACAAAGAACGAAAATCTGTTGCATCCACAATATTGAGGATACGAGAAAACTAAAAACGCAGAATCATAGATAATGATCATATATATCAGATTGCTGAATCTGGATCAGATCAGATCATTTTTATAGCCAAAAGGAACAAATCAATTTGCAGTGGCTACGCAGCACCCGACGTCACGCTCAGACTGATTTTCTGTCTCTCTCGCACGCACTCCTTGTCGTGTCGTTTAATATTAGCGGCGTCTGCCGGAGGAGAGCCATACTGACTTAGTATCGGGTATAACTGTAGAGTTGCGGTCTCCGCAGCAACTCACAACGTTCCTCCTCGTTCTTTCTGTTTTGTTCTATGGAAATATAAATGAAGTTTAAATTAAATAAATGTATTTGCGAAAAGTAATGCAAGATACCGCACGATACCACTTCCATTCCACTTGATTCCCTCTGACACTAATACCCAACTGCTTAAGAACTATTAAAGCCGCCGGCGTGCTCAATTCAATTTGGGTTCGTTGGTATGGTCCGGCGATCCGCAATCGTCGGCTATGATACCTAGTAATGTACATTTGCCGAACGAGATTCTTTTCCTAGATGACTGTTTTAGTATGGGCTTATCCCAAGTAAATAATGTTTTTAATAGGCTAAATAAGATTTTAGACTTAATTTTTGTTAGTTCGGATATAGATTGCCATGTTACATGTTACATGTCAAAATTTCCATTTTTATTCGCTCTGGGCGAAACCATATTATGAATGCTTCTTTTCTAGTGTAAGCCTGAATGCTTGTGTGGTTCGGTTGTCCTTCTTGAAGATAATTTAATTTTTATTGGGCCAACATCGAAAGTAAATGAAACAGAGATAAACAGATAAAGGTACATAAAATAAAATCAAACATAAAACGCAAATAAAAATTCCAAATTCCAAAAATATAGGTACATTTTAGTAGTAATTTCGATAGATAATCTCATCGTGGATTCGGCCACATGCGACTTTCACGTGGCGACGGGAGCTTCAATTGATTGCCAAATCGAGGCCTCTCCTCCTGATTGACCGCCTGCTTTGACGGTGTGTTGGCGGCCGACGCCACCGAATTGTGGTTTACGAGGACATGGCGAATTCGTGGCACAGCCACGCGATTGCGCTGATGCTGAGCCCCGCCGACGGGCAGCACTGAGGAGCGACTCGTGGGCACAAATTCGTCATAGGAGATCCCGGCTTCGCGGTCATTTTCAGTGGTCTCATCGGTCATATACTCGGAATCGCTGGGCGATCTTGTATCCGGCACCGCTGATTTTGTGCGTGGCTTCTTTTTCGAGCGTGTGCCAAGGCTGCGTCTGCCCAATCCCCCGCTGCGACGCAATGTGTTGTCCAGGACGCGGACCCGCCTTAGTGGCGACTTGGACGCCTTCAGCTGGCTGTTGGCCAGCCGATACCCCGAAGAGCTGGCGGCTGCTGATGGATTTAGTCGCTTGTGCAGATTCCCAGTGCTCTTGGTCATATTGGGAGTGATCAGCTGGATTGTTGGGGTCTTGCGCAACGACATTGTCGAGGTCGACATTGAGGACATGTTCTTCAAAGTTCGGGGCGTGCGAGGGGCTGTTGAACCGGCAGTCGGCGGTGGCATCATCAATTTGCTGCTGCTGCCCGTCCTCGTGGTGGGCGGGGCCTTCTTGCGGGCCGAGCTCTGCTTGGCCTGCCGATAGTTCTCCCATTCGCCAGCCATCAGCTCCAGTATGTTCTCGCCATAAACCAGAAACGGGCCATGCGATTGCACCTCATAGGCGTGCACCAGTTCAGTGATCTGCTGCTCAATCTTGGGCAGCTTCGAGATGGCTTTGCGTTCCTTTTCCTCTTTAAGGAGCTGGCCGCCACGATTTTTGAAACGATTCGGCTCGTTGGCCTTTGCCTCTAGAGCCTGCATGCGGGACCAAAGTTCTGCACGGCTCTCGTACAGATCGAAAATCTCCTTGTTGCACGTGTAGAAGCTCTTCAGATCATCCAGCTCCAGCTCGTGCAGCTCCAACAGGTCTTCGTTGTAATACTTATTGTAGTAGTTGGAGAAACGCTTGCGCTCCTGCTGGCTCTTGAGCGTTAGATCCCACCACTTGCTTATCTCGACGCGCAGCTGCTCGATGAACGTCTTGGGGTTCTGGCTGCGCAGTGCCTGGGAGCGCTGCAGCTCCGAATGGAGGATGTCATAGGTGCGCTGCGTATTCTCGGTGCACTCGCGCACTCGTCGCATGGCGCTTTCCTCCGTCTCCTGGAGGCGATCCCACAGAACGTAGATCTTCTCGCGCATGTCATGGATTTTGGAGCGCAGCTCCTGGATCTGCTCGGCATAACTGTTGCGCATCTGCCGCAGCCGCTCTAGTGTCTCTGGTGTTAGATTGTGGCTCAGATCGTTCAGTAGGTGATCCTCTGCATCGGTCTGGGGCATCAGCTCGAGCATCTTCATGTCATGCTTGATGGCCTTGCGCAGCTGGTCCAGCTCCGTCTGGCGCACTGCGCGCTGAGAGCGCAGGTTGTCGAGATGGTCGCGAAAGCCGTCCATCTCATCGGGCAGGGGCAGCGGGTCCGCCAGTAGAGGGAGCGGCAGTGCGCCCAGCTCTTCGCAGAGCTGCTCCTGCTGGAGCAGCAGCTCCCCGATCTCCGCCCGACGTTTCGAGAGCTCCTCGCGCAGATGCTCAATGCTTTTGTCCAGCTTCAGCTGCCATATGATCAGTGGCACATCGTCGGGCCTCTGACCAATGTCCACCGTCTCATGGAGGAGTCGGGTGAGGTCGCTGGCCTCGGCTCGGAGTGCGGCTATGTCATCCAGGATGGCCGCCTGCTTCTCCCGCGACTCGGTCAGCAGATCCGTATAGAAATTATCCGCGTGCGCCTTGAGTTTGTGCAGAAAGTCCTCGCATGTCTTCGGCTCGAACATGAGGGACCACATTGAATGGAGCTGCTCCACATGCTCGCCAGTCATCTCAAGGATCTCTCCCTTGATGGAGGTTGGGTCAACCATAGCCAATAGGAATGGCTCTTATATTCGCGAATGGAAGGAATTTATTTGATGTGTGCAGGATTTCGATTGCACAATGTGTTGCTCAAGGAAAATGCCTCCGCACAGATAAGTGACGCCTCTCGTGTTGGCACAAATTGCACAATGAAAATTTTGTGTGCTTGATTTGACTCATGCCTCAAAGCACAAAACAAGTTGATTCTGATTGATGTGCGGCCAAAAAAACACCTACTTTATATTGCAAATAAGTTCCTTCAAGGTTTTCCAGTTGTAAAGATAATTTAGGATGAGAAATGTGTTTACTAAAGCAGAATGCCACCGCACAGACTCGAATGACGCCAGACGAAATTTCGGTAAATTCAAAATGATGCTATTAGGGATAATATGTTAAATGTTAATTGGGCTTCTGTTCTCTCGCATCCTAGTGTAGACACGTCCTATAATGTTTTCCTGCATACGGTCCGTCGTATTATTGGTAACAATGCTTCCAAAAGGGTGCATGGCTCCTATAGACTGCCGTGGTATACGAAGGGTCTTATGAAATATAAGAATCTTCGTAATAAGTACTTTAAACGATTTGGTAAGACCCGGGACCCTGTAGATTGGGCAAGGTATGTGCAACATAAGAGGGAGTTTGCTTTTTTAGGCAAATTTTTGTATAACCAATATATTGCCGACGTTGAGAGGGAACTTTAAGTCAATCCCAGGTCTTTTTGGCATTTTATAAAGTCCAAAAGGTCAACGAGCTCTCTTCCTTCCGTTATGAACCTGGGCAGCTTAAGCGCTAATACGGATAATGGTATAGCAAACCTTTTTATACCCGATACTCAAAATGAGTATTGGGGTATATTAGATTTGTGGTAAAAGTGGATGTGTGTAACGTCCAGAAGGAATCGTTTCCGACCCCATAAAGTATATATTCTTGATCAGCATCAATAGCCGAGTCGATTGAGCCATGTCTGTCTGTCCGTCTGTCCGTCCGTCCGTCTGTCCGTCTGTCCGTCCCCTTCAGCGCCTAGTGCTCAAAGACTATAAGAGCGAGAGCAACGATGTTTTGGATCCAGACTTCTGTGATATGTCACTGCTACAAAAATACTTCAAAACTTCGCCCCGCCCAGTTCCGCCCCCACAAAGGACGAAAATCTGTGGCATCCACATTTTTAAAGATACGATAAAGCCAAAAACGCAGAATCGTAGAGGACGACGATATGTTCTAGAGTGTAAAATCTCAACCAGATCGTATAATTATTATAGCCAGAATCAAGAAAACAATTTCATTCTTTCTCGCTCTGTCTCTCTCTAACACACAGGTTTCATGGTCGGTTTTGTCAATTGCAAAATATGAGTTCAAGGATCTCAGAACCTATAAGAGCCAGAGCAACCAAATTTGTTATCCACACTCCTGTGATATCGGACCTTGACCGTTTCGTGTCCAAATTTCGCCACACCCCCTGCCGCCCCCGCAAAGGACGAAAATCTGGGGCATCCACAAATCTCAGAGACTATTAAGGCTAGAGTAACCAAATTTGGTATCCGCACTTCTGTTAGATCTCACTATAAAACGTATATCTCAGAAATTCGCCCCACCCCCTTCCGCCCCCACAAAGGACGAAAATCTGTTGCATGCACAATATTGCAGATTCGAGAAAACTAAAAACGCAGAATCATAGATAATGACCATATCTATCAGACTGCTGAATCTGGATCAGATCGGATCATTTTTATACCCAAAAGGAACAAATCAATTTGCACTGGCTACGCAGCGCCCGACGTCACGCTCAGACTAATTTTCTGTCTATCTCGCACGCACTCTTTGTCGTGTCGTTTAATATTAGCGGCGTCTGCCGGAGGAAAGCCATACTGACTAAGTATCGGGTATAACTGTAGAGTTGCGGTGTCCGCAGCATTTCACAACGTTCCCCCTCGTCTTTTTTAAAATCGTTTCAAATCTGCTTGGATAACAGAATTTGAATAGTAATTCAATTAAATTAAATTAAATATAAATATTTTCACACGTATTCTGCGAGCAGTGGCTCTGGCATGTGGCCTTTGTAGCTCCTGCTGTTGCTGCAGTGGGTACTGCGGGCAGTGCGTGGGCCACGGCTGGTATGTTCACCGTGTTGTGCGATACTTTGGTATAGCAATTCGATTCCTACTATAGTTTAATTTTTTCTTATCCCGCGCCGCAGGACGGCCACTCGTGGGCCACCTCTCCTTGGGCTCTCCAGGAAAGAGATCAAGTACCTCCCTCATGCCTCCTGCAATCTGTGAACGGGAGATCGAATTCCAATGTGTTGTAATAAGTTCGTACTCCGTCGCAGATCAGCCTTTTGTGTGGCTCTCTCACCGGCATTCGAGTCTTGCTAAATTGTTTGCACACACGTTTGGTCCGGGGGAAGACAGCAATATTTTCAGCAGGGGGGAAGCCCTGCCGTGTGCCGTTCCGAGTCGTGCCCCAGTTTTTGGAGAGGCGACGTCGGTGCTACCGTGAGTGCCTGCTGGTCTTGCAGTTGCAATTGCTGGGGCGTCTGCTGTTGGTTCCTGCTTCTGATTCCTCCAGAGCGTCCTCCCAGGATATCGTTGATGGAATGCTTTGTGTTCATCTGCTGCTGCTGGTGGTGGCTCCCACATGGGATGTGTGGTGGCAGACCAGGCCACCAGGGCACTCCATCGACGGGATAGAGGGGATGCTGGCCAGGGACCTGCGGCCAGGTAAGGGCTGTCCAGGAGTGAAGGGGCGGCGGCGTCCAGGTGTTGGAGCTGCTGCGGCAGACCGGAAGTCAACAAGTTCAACACAGACTAAAGAAGATTCTCGAACAAAAGGTTCGTTTCTTTTATTAACTTCAACTTTATGCGAATGAGCCGTTCGTTTTAATCCTCGACGAGCTGCATGTTTGTTAGGAAAGGGAATGCTGCCAATGCCCTGTGCTGTGGGACAGCATTGACCCGCGCAAAAATTTGGCGAAGGAGTACACTGAAACTTAGGATGGATTTGGGGCCACTGCTGATCTATGGCAACAACAGAGATTTAAACATAAGCTTGATTCATATTTATTTCGAAGGATGATATGATGCGATGCGAGTGCAGAAAGTCCACGCCGGTTAGGAGCTCACGCGAGAGACGCTACCATGATCGGGATCCCACACAATAGCTAGATAATGCTCATGGCAGGAAGTGGGACATGTGGACGCGGTAAGGGAACCGTTTTCCCAGATTCGTAGATCTGGTAGATACGGTTATTCTTAATAATTCTGCGCTTTTAGTTTTCTCGTATCATTTAACTAGATACTGGATACAAAATTAAGTTTCTCTAGCCTTTAAAGTCTCTGGGATCTAGGCGCTCATCGGTTCGCACAGACGGACATACATACATGGCTAAATCCATTCGGCTATTGATGCTGATCAAGAATATAAATACTTTATGAGGTCGGAAAAAATTAAAATTATCTAGCCTTGAAGGAAAGTGATTCATCAATCGGATAAAATTATGAGTTCGGAACTGAGGGTTATTCTTCATCGGCTTAACTCAGGCTGTTGAGCTGTTTCAATTGAGGGTTTTATTGGTAGATTAAGTGGGTTCAGGTGAAGAGGCGACTATGAGTAAATGCTTAAAGTACGCTTGTAAACATCAAATAAAACTTCCCATTACATTTTTATACCCGATACACAAAATGAGTATTGGGGTATATTAGATTTGTGGTAAAAGTGGATGTGTGTAACGTCCAGAAGGAATCGTTTCCGACCCCATAAAGTATATATATTCTTGATCAGCATCAATAGCCGAGTCGATTGAGCCATGTCTGTCTGTCCGTCTGTCCGTCCGTCCGTCTGTCCGTCTGTCCGTCTGTCCGTCCCCTTCAGCGCCTAGTGCTCAAAGACTATAAAAGCGAGAGCAACGATGTTTTGGATCCAGACTTCTGTGATATGTCACTGCTACAAGAATATTTCAAAACTTTGCCCCGCCCACTTCCGCCCCCACAAAGGGCGAAAATCTGTGGCATCCACAATTTCGACGATACGAGAAAACTAAAAACGCAGAATCGTAGAAGATGACTATATCTTCTAGAGTGCAAAATCTGAACCAGATCGTATAATTATTATAGCCAGAATCAAGAAAACAATTTCATTTTTCTCGCCCTGTCTCTCTCTAACACACACGTAGCATAGGCGGCTTTGCTTAGAGTAAAACATTAGCGCCTAGATCTCAGAGACTATAAAAGCTAGAGCAACCAAATTTGGTATCCACACTCCTAATATATCGGACCGAGACGAGTTTGTTTCAAAATTTCGCCACACCCCCTTCCGCCCCCGCAAAGGATGAAATCCTGGGGATATTCACGAATCTCAGAGACTATTAAGGCTAGAGTAACCAAATTTGGTATCCGCACTCCTGTTAGATTTCACTATAAAACGTATATCTCAAAATTTCGCCCCACTTCCTTCCGCCCCCACAAAGGAGGAAAATCTGTTGCATCCACAATATTGAGGATACGAGAAAACTAAAAACGCAGAATCATAGATAATGATCATATATATCAGATTGCTGAATCTGGATCAGATCAGATCATTTTTATAGCCAAAAGGAACAAATCAATTTGCACTGGCTACGCAGCACCCGACGTCACGCTCAGACTGATTTTCTGTCTCTCTCGCACGCACTCCTTGTCGTGTCGTTTAATATTAGCGGCGTCTGCCGGAGGAGAGCCATACTGACTTAGTATCGGGTATAACTGTAGAGCTGCGGTGTCCGCAGCAACTCACAACGTTCCCCCTCGTTTCTTCTTTCTTTAGCTCAAATTTTGAGCCATACGCAGCTTGGCACAGTTTCGATGTCTTAAACTCTATACCCTCGGTGGTCAATATTGGTACACTCGATGTATCGGAAGAGGACATTTTGGTGGCAATTGATGAATTCGATAATTCTAATAAACCCGACTGTGATGGCATTTCTGCCTTCCTGCTTCGCAACTGTGTTGTAGCGTTCTGTGAACCTCTCAAAATTCTATTCACAAATTCGCTGTTAACGGGTCAGTTTATTGGTAAGTGGAAAGCTGCCACGATTACGCCAATTTTTAAGAGAGGTACCAAAAATCTCATTTCCAATTATAGACCAATTGCCAAACTCAGCAATGTTTCAAAACTTCTAGAGCGAATCATTACCAGAAAAATCACCTTCCTCATGAAATCCTACATTAGCCCAAATCAGCATGGTTTTATGCCGGGTAGATCAACAACCACTAATCTCATTGCTTTCAGTAATTTCTGCACTCGTGTCTTTGAAATGCACTCTCAAGTCGACGTTGTGTATACTGACTTTGCTAAAGCCTTTGACAAAGTCTCCCACTGGGCTTTAATAGCCAAGCTGCATCGGTTGGGGATTCATTCCTGCCTGCTCAGTTGGTTTAGGTCGTATCTTGAGCGGCGAGAGTATGTCGTATTGATAAATGGAAAGCCTTCGGCCCCATTCTTGGCTACTTCCGGCCTTCCACAGGGAAGTGCACTTGGTCCACTTCTGTTCTTAATTTTTATTAACGACATATGTCTCAGCATTCAAGCTTCTGAGCATCTGCTTTATGCTGATGATCTTAAAATCTTCCGATCTGTCAAAACCTTAGGCGATAGTATCCTTCTGCAGCGCGACCTGGATAGAGTTGCTCGTTGGTGCAGACTTAATTCGCTCCCACTCAAAATTTGTAAATGTTACTTTGTTTCTTTTAGCAAGCGTGTCTTTAATGTGCTGGCCTCATATTCAATAGATGGCCATCCTCTCTTAAAGCAGACGGAGATACTTGACCTCGGGGTCTTATTTGACTCTAGATTTCTGTTTGCAGGGCATATGAATTTAATATTGCCAAAAGCCTATGCAATGTTCGGCTTTGTTAAGCACAATTCATCCCAATTCAAGGACCCATATACAAGGCTCAGTCTGTACGCATTCCTTGTGCGCTCGCTCCTTGAGTACGCTTCCATGGTCTGGAATCCCACCGGGGTCGTCCAAATTTCGCGCATCGAACGACTCCAAAGAAAGTTTCTGAAATTTGCACTCCAGCCTCTGCCATTTTCCATTCCGATGCCGTCCTATGAGTGCAGATGTCGCCTCGTGCATCTCTCCTCTCTCGAGGATCGTAGGACCATTGCGGCTCAAATATTTATTTTTGACCTTTTAGTGGGTAATATCGATTGCCCTGACCTACTTAGTAGGATTAGCTTCACTACGCCCGCCAGGAGCCTCAGGACCCATGCACCCTTTGCAGTTGATCTCCACCGGACCAATTATGGCTTTCATGAGCCCATCAGTAGGGCGCTTCGGCAGCACAATGCGCTGCCAGCTGGAATGCGCTTTGACTTTTGCCAGGGGAAGGGAGCCGTCAGACGGTTGCTTGTGGATTTCTTCCTGCTACATAATTCATTTACTAATGTTATTTTTATACCCGATACTCAAAATGAGTATTGGGGTATATTAGATTTGTGGTAAAAGTGGATGTGTGTAACGTCCAGAAGGAATCGTTTCCGACCCCATAAAGTATATATATTCTTGATCAGCATCAATAGCCGAGTCGATTGGGCCCTGTCTGTCTGTCTGTCTGTCCGTCTGTCCGTCTGTCCGTCTGTCCGTCTGTCCGTCCCCTACAGCGCCTAGTGCTCAAAGACTCTAAAAGCTAGAGCAACGATGTTTTGGATCCAAACTTCTGTGATATGTCACTGCTACAAAAATATTTCAAAACTTCGCCCCGCCCACTTCCGCCCCCACAAAGGACGAAAATCTGTGGCATCCACAATTTTAAAGATATGAGAAAACCAAAAACGTAGAATTGTAGAGAATGACCATATCTTTAAGACTGCGGAATCTGAATTGGATCGTATTATTATTATAGCCAGCATCAAGAAAACAATTTCATTTTTTCTCGCCCTGTCTCTCTCTAACACACACGTAGCATAGGCGGCTTTGCTTAGAGTAAAACATTAGCGCCTAGATCTCAGAGACTACAAAAGCTAGAGCAACCAAATTTGGTGTTCACACTCCTAATATATCGGACCGAGACGAGTTTGTTTCAAAATTTCGCCACACCCCCTTCCGCCCCCGCAAAGGACGAAAATCTGGGGATATTCAAAAATCTCAGAGACTATTAAGGCTAGAGTAACCAAATTTGGTATCCGCACTCCTGTTAGATCTAACTATAAAACGTGTATCTCAAAATTTCGCCCCACCCCCTTCCGCCCACACAAAGAACGAAAATCTGTTGCATCCACAATATTGCACATTCGAGAAAACTAAAAACGCAGAATCATAGATAATGACCATATCTATCAGATTGCTGAATCTGGATCAGATCAGATCATTTTTATAGCCAATAGGAACAAATCAATTTGCAGTGGCTACGCAGCGCCCGACGTCACGCTCAGACTGATTTTCTGTCTCTCTCGCACGCACTCTTTGTCGTGTCGTTTAATATTAGCGGCGTCTGCCGGAGGAGAGCCATACTGACTTAGTATCGGGTATAACCGTAGAGTTGCGGTGTCCGCAGCAACTCACAACGTTCCCCCTCGTTTTTATTTGTTAATATAGAAATAAGTTAGCCTAGCCAGTTAAGGATTTTTTGATTCCGTTGGCGAATAATAAATAACTAAATAAATTCTTGGTCTCTGTGATAAAACAATAAACTGAAAAATTTCGTTGTGATAGCCTTAAACAGATACTGACTAGATTCTGCATTCATTGGCGACTTAGATGACAAATATTTCTTCAATTCTATAATATCCTTTTCCCCAGTGTATGCAGAATGTTGCCCATTCCGTTCCATGTTATGTAATGGTAATGATTGGAACTGCAATGTTCTGCGAAAATTAGCCCTACCATCCCGGCTGAGCCACTTTAATAGCCGAAAGCTGAAGACATTCGGACAGTCGCTAAAAGTGAAATACAAATACAAAAAAAACCGCAATTATTGGGCAATATCAACAAGACACATCCGGACATGCTTGTCGCAGCCGTTTTCTGTCCATCAAAATACTTGGTCAGTTTAACGTACCCTGACTTGTACTAAATTTTGTATTGATGAGTAACTTTTAATATGTGTTTGATATAGACCACATGTTAGTCGGGTACCCTTTTCCACAGCTTCAAATAAGTCGTACGGAAAAATATGGAAACGGGCTTGGTAACTGAATCGGGTCGGAAACGGAAACGGCCAATAATAAAATCGTCAAAAGTGTGTTTCAATGTTTGTTGTGAAATCCTCGATACGAGATTTCAATGTTGAGCAGAAATGCTCTGGGGAATCTTTGCGTTTAATAATGTACTACACGATATAGACAATTCGAGATTTATTCATTTGGACTTCAATCAACTTAAACTTTAATCTTAATCGCGTATAGAGTATGTATGTATGTAATGGGTAATACGGGTTTAAGCGCGGCCGGCTGCAACTGCTAATTGTCGTTGTGATTTCGTCGAAACGCAAACGAAGACTTTTCATGGTGATCGGAAACGAGGTTACGCTGCCCTAGCATGAAACGACGCCGTTCTCCGAGTGGGCAATCGCAGTTAGAGCTCTCTCACTCTCTTTGTAGTTTAACCCTTAGAAAACCGTCCATGCCGCCCCCAATACTGGGACCAGTATTAGAAACCAAAGGATGTCACATGTGAATGCTCTGTGAATAAATAAAGTGTTCGTTATGGTACATGTATGGTCGAATAGAGCTAGCAACGGTGGTAGGATTATTCTGAGGTCTGTGGCAACGGTAGCCGACATAGTTTAGAGACCGATCGTTTGTATACGCCTGATGCTGTTTTAACAGTTGCGACTCTGACTAAACTGTCAGCTCCAGGGTGAACTTCTATTATCCTTCCCAGTTTCCACTCGTTGGGTGGCAGTCGGTCATCCTTGACAATTACTAGATCGCTGACTTGTAGATTGTCGGTTTCATGTCGCCACTTTGGACGGGCTTGAAGATGTGATAGCCAATCCGAACTCCAACGTTTCCAAAATTGCCGGATCATTTTCTGTCCTTCCAGAAATTGGACTGTGAGTGGAACATCCCTTGTCGTTACATCCGGCGGTGCTAATAATGAATCTCCAATAAGAAAATGTGCCGGGGTGAGGACAGCTAGGTCCTCCGGCTCCGCGCTTAGTGGACATAATGGCCTGGAATTTAAACAGGCTTCAATTTGTGTTAGCACGGTAGCAAGTTGTTCGTAGGTCATTTTATATCCTGAAAAGGCTCGATAGAGATGTGTTTTGACAGACTTTACATTTGCCTCCCAAAGGCCTCCGAAATTAGGACTATGCGGTGGATTAAAATGCCATTGGACGTTTCGGGCCGCTAAAGCAGGTATTACAGTTGTGGGTAGCTCTCGTTTCAAATGTATTTGCCAGGTTTGAAGAGCCCGGTCGGCACCAATGAAGTTCGTGCCGCAGTCGCTATACATGTGTTGACAGTAGCCCCGACGCGCGATGAAACGTTGTAGGGCCATGAGAAAGTGTTCGGTGGTTAAGCCCGTGACCGCTTCAAGATGAATTGCCTTTGTAGCCAAACAGATGAACACTGCGATATACGCCTTGTAGTTTGTGTGTCCACGGAATCTGGATGCTTGAATTTCGAACGCGCCTGTATAGTCCACTCCGGTGGCGATGAATGCACGAGTTGGCGGATTGACTCTATGTAGGGGAAGATCGGCCATCAATTGTGCTGCTGGTTTCGGTCGGTGACGAAAACATCGGACGCATTGTCGAAGAATGCGTTTGACAGTTTGTTTTCCGTTGACTATCCAGAATTTGTGTCGAATAGTGGCCAGCGTTAATTCGGTGCCGCCGTGGAGTGCGAGACGGTGGGCATTACGCACGACGAGATCGGTAAAATGATGATGATTGGGAATGATCATTGGTTGTCGCTGGCTTATCGGAAGGTGCATTGCATTTCGCAGTCGACCTCTGACTCGTAGAATTTGTTGGTCATCTAGAAATGGGGATAATTGACACAACTTGTGTGTGCCCGATAGTGCCTTGTTTCCCTTCAACCTCAATATCTCTGTCGCGTAGACCTCCTGTTGAATGCTGCGAACGAGATGACTTAAAGCGTTGTCGAGCTCCTGCACACTCAGTGGTCCAGACAGTTTGTCCCCTTTGGCTTGAATGTTATGTATAAACCGTAGAACATATGCCATGACTGATATTAACCTGTCGTATGAGGACGAGTTGTGGATGAAGGCTTCTGGAGCCTCCGAGACTTGCACAGCATTTTGGAACAAAACTGACGGTTTCTCCTCGATTATAGTCCTGTCGATGTCCTGACTGGGAACTCCGTTTGCCGGCCATTGGCTTTCCGGCTGCTGTAGCCATGATGGTCCAGACCACCATAATGGATGTACTGCTAACTCTTGTGGTGTTAAGCCACGAGTTGCGCAGTCCGCTGGGTTTACCGCAGTAGGTACATGTCTCCACTGGGTTGATGTACTATGCTCCAAAATCTGTCCAACGCGATTTGACACAAAGGTTTGCCATCGGTGGGGATCTCCATTTATCCAAAACAAAACGATAGTAGCATCTGACCAATAGAAGGTTGCCATAGGTGGTCCTGCCGTGCGAAGTTGGTCCCGGATCCATTTTGCCAGTTTAACTGCCAGCAGCGCACCCGAAAGTTCGACTCGTGGAATTGTGATCGGTTTCGTGGGTGTGACTCGACTGCGTGCAGCTAGCAAATGAGTTTGAATCATTCCGTTTGGTAGCTCTGCACGAATATATGCACATGCTGCATACGCCAGTGATGATCCATCGCAGAAAACATGTAGCTGTAATGACGCAAGCTCGTGGATGTTGAAGCGCAGCCATCGTGGTACTTGAATTTGCTCGACATATGGCAAGTTCTGTATGAATCCCTGCCATCTATCAAGCAGTTCGGTTGGCAGCGGTTCATCCCAGTCCAGTTGTGCTAGGCTGCCATCGTTGCGTTTGATGCGGGCCATCCATGAGTCCTTGAGTATCGCCTTCGCGGTCATGACACAGGGCGTGATGAAACCTAATGGGTCGTACAGTCGGGCGACTGTGGAAAGTAAAGAACGTTTAGTATGTGCGTGACTGATTTCAAAATTTATCTTGAACCCAAAATAGTCTTGATGTGGATGCCAATAGAGGCCTAAGGTTTTAGCGGGATCTTGGTACTCAAACTCTAATAATGTCTTATGAGATAAATGGTCTGGAGGTATGTCTTGTAGCAGAGAAGCGTCATTCGCAGACCACTTTCGAAGCTCCATTCCTGCTGATCGTAAGGCTCCGATCAATTGATTTTGAATTTCTAATGCTCCTTCGCGAGTGGAAGCTCCGCTTTGTACGTCGTCCACGTATATTTCGTGTCGAAGGACCCTTTCCGCGAGTGGGTATCGGTCTCGTTCATCCTGCGCCAGTTGATGTATGACGCGAATGGCTGTGTAAGGAGCTGAAGCGGTTCCAAACGTAACTGTGTTGAGATAATACTCAGCTACTTGGTTGTGTTCGTCATGCCAAAAAGATGCGTTGATATTGCGAATCCTCTGCATTCATGTCAATGCATCTATACATCTTCTGAATGTCGGCAGCAAAAACAAAACGATGGAAACGCCAATTCAGGACCACGCCGGCTAGATCGTTTTGGAGCGCTGGTCCGGTGCATAGGACGTCATTGAGCGATTTTCCGTTTGACGTTTTACAGGAGGCGTCATATACTACTCTAACCTTAGTAGTGACACTTTCCTCTTTAAATACTGCGTGATGAGGCAAGGTGCAACATGTGGACTCGATTCCATTCTCCTTGCTAATGATGCAATGCTGCTGCTCCTTGGTTGTTACTTTGGTCACCTGGCCTAGTTGAAAGTACTCCTTCATGACTTCCGAATATTTGGCTTGCAGCTCCGGCTGCCTTTGGAATCTTCGTTGAAGCATTTGGAATCGATTAATCGCGATTTGACGTGATTTGCCTAGCACCTGCGAAGGGTCAAACAAACGCTTAAGTGGTAACCGTACCAAATACTTGCCGTTTCGTTGACGGATGTGAGTTCGTTTAAAATGCTCCTCGCACCATCGCTCTTCTGGTGTGAGCTGTTTTGCAGAACCGAGATGCTCCATTTCGAAGAATTTCTGGACGAGATTCTCTAGCCTGTTGTGGTGACATCTAATGGTGACAGCGTGTGAGCGTGTGGAAGTGGCTCGACCAAAGACTATCCAGCCCAGCTGGGTGTGCTGTGCAATTGGTTGGTTCTCCTTTCCTCTGCGGATATCTGAAAGCAGGATCTGTGGGATTACGTCCGCTCCCAGCAGAAGATCAATCCGTTGTGATTTGTAGAACCTGGGATCGGCGAGTTCTATTCCGTTCAAATGAGGACATTGCTGCAATTTGATGGATTTTGAAGGTAATTGCGATGTAAGCGTTTTAAGTATAAACGCAGTATCAATGGTAGTACAAAACTGCGAAGTACAAGAACTTAATGCCAATTCTGTAGTGTAGGTACACCTGTTCTTGGAGGTGGTCCCAACTCCAGCAATTTCTGCCGAAATTGGATGCCGCTTGAGGTTGAGAGCCTGCACTGTGTGCTCTGTAATGAGGGTTCCTTCCGAGCCTGAATCCACTAACGCACGTACCACCGCTGATTGACCAGTGTGGGGGTTGTGGATTGTGACCAGGGCAGTGGCCAGAAGGACAGTGCTGGGTTCGTGATGCGTTGCCGTAGCGGAGACTAGTTGCGCAGAGTGTGTTCTCACAGACGAGTCGGTCGCTGCAGACTGTGGATGACCACCGGAACTAGTGTTGGGAACAACTGGGAGAGGCTGTGCAGTGCTCTGAGTAGGAAGTGGGGTCCTAGCGTAGAGTTGCGTAGGTGTAGCCCTGCCAGATGAGTCGCTCGTTGTATACTGCCAGGAGTTACCGGAACGAGCGCTATGGGAGGCTGCGTGAGGCTGTGTTGCCACCTGAGCAGGAGTTGGGAAGTGCAGCAGTGTATGGTGTCTTTGACCACACTGCGTGCAGTTCCTTTTACTGGTACATTTTGAAAGTGCATGGGAACGGCTCAGACAGTTGAGGCATGCCTTTGCATGATCGACGATGGCTTTCCTTGCAAAGCAGTCCTTGGACAAAAGGTCCGGGCAATGCCGAAGATTGTGACTGTCGCTGCAGTGAGGGCAGCGAGTGTGTTCGGCAACCGCAGTCTTGGCATGGAAACTGTTGCCCTTGTATGTTACGTTGCCACCTGACTTCTTCGGGTGCCTTTGATTGACAGGCTGCGGCACAGGTGTCCGCGTCGTGGAGTGGCCTCGGTTTTCGAACACATCGATGCTGACGAGACGGTCGTTGAGAAATGATTGTAGCTGAGAAAAGGTGGCAAGTTCGGCAGAGCTACCGAGATGGAGCTCCCAAGCTTGCAGTGTCGTGCTTGGCAGTCTGGAAGTGAGATGATGAGCCATCCAATGCTGAACATCTAGATTCTTGAAAGCATTGAGACAAACCGTCGCAACATTAAGCATATGTTTTATATCAGCAGACTGCTCCTTTGTCAACTGTGGCAAGTCATACAAACCGTTCATATGGTACATAAACTGCAGCCGTTTGTTGTCGTATCGCTTGAGGACGAGACTCCAAGCTGTTGCATAGTTATTTCCCGCAAGCGCCATCTGCTGAATATCCTCGTCGCGATCCGAGGGAAGAGCTTGCTTCAGGAAATGAAACCTTTGGACGTCGGACAGTTTCTGGTTGTTATGGATGAGTTGAACAAATGCATCGTGAAATGCCGGCCAATCCACAAACTTGCCTGTAAATGTCGGTACAGGGAGCTTGGGCAATTGCACTGATGATACGGATGGATTTGCTGGCTCCGGATTCTGCTGTACCGGTGCTGCTCTTGGACATACATTTTCGTAGGCCTCTGATATGATGCTGAATGCCGTTGTATAGTCTTCATCAAAGCGAAAGGCCACTTCGCTGGACACATAACTATGCGTACTTGGACATCGAAGTATTAGCAAACGTTGATGATTTTGCTCAAATTCACCTAAGAACCGTTGCAAAGTTTGTAAGCGCGTTTGAAAATAAGCTTTTGTTTTCCGATCTGCGCCATCCTTTCTGAAATTACGCACCGTTTGATTAACCCTCGCAATGAGATTTGTCTGAATAACACTGAGATTGTCGATCTCCACCTGAGGATCGGCTTCGAGGTCGTGGGACTCGGCTGTTGACATGTTGCTGTTATATGTGTATGTACCTTTCTCACCCTTAGTTGCACTCTCTTTGACCTTGTACAAAATACCCACAACGAAACACTTACTCTGGTACTCGGGAGTGCTTCTCTTTGCTTAAAGCGTAGCTTAAGAGAACTTGCGAGTCGTTGTTGTTGGTGTTGTCCGAGCGGAGAGCAGAAACTGTGCTACTGTGAGCGTTGAGCTGAGGCCTTGTGTCTAGAGATGATGTGCAGCAACAGAACGCTCGTTGGTCTCTTGGTCTCTGCTTTGCACGAGAGAGAGGCTGCTGTCTAACCGTCGGCTTGTGTTGTTGTTGTGTGCTACTGTCCAGGCACAGAGCTATCGTCTGGTCTTCTTTGTCCCTGCTTCGTGCGAGAGATAGCGGCTGTTGGATAAACCGTTGGTTTGCGTTGTGTTTGCCGTTTACAGTTGCAGCCGGTAAAATATGATTTTATTTGTACATTTAACTGAACGCGGAACGAGGTAGAATCATATGCGTATAGTACGAACTAAACGCGGTTCCCCCCATGGGCCACCAAAATGTTGTGAAATCCTCGATACGAGATTTCAATGTTGAGCAGAAATGCTCTGGGGAATCTTTGCGTTTAATAATGTACTACACGATATAGACAATTCGAGATTTATTCATTTGGACTTCAATCAACTTAAACTTTAATCTTAATCGCGTATAGAGTATGTATGTATGTAATGGGTAATACGGGTTTAAGCGCGGCCGGCTGCAACTGCTAATTGTCGTTGTGATTTCGTCGAAACGCAAACGAAGACTTTTCATGGTGATCGGAAACGAGGTTACGCTGCCCTAGCATGAAACGACGCCGTTCTCCGAGTGGGCAATCGCAGTTAGAGCTCTCTCACTCTCTTTGTAGTTTAACCCTTAGAAAACCGTCCAATGTTATTATCCTCAAATTCGATGCGCCGCATTTTTATACCCGATACTCAAAATGAGTATTGGGGTATATTAGATTTGTGGTAAAAGTGGATGTGTGTAACGTCCAGAAGGAATCGTTTCCGACCCCATAAAGTATGTATATTCTTGATCAGCATCAATAGCCGAGTCGATTGAGCCATGTCTGTCTGTCCGTCTGTCCGTCCGTCCGTCTGTCCGTCTGTCCGTCCCCTACAGCGCCTAGTGCTCAAAGACTCTAAAAGCTAGAGCAACGATGTTTTGGATCCAAACTTCTGTGATATGTCACTGCTACAAAAATATTTCAAAACTTCGCCCCGCCCACTTCCGCCCCCACAAAGGACGAAAATCTGTGGCATCCACAATTTTAAAGATATGAGAAAACCAAAAACGTAGAATTGTAGAGAATGGCCATATCTTTAAGACTGCGGAATCTGAATTGGATCGTATTATTATTATAGCCAGCATCAAGAAAACAATTTCATTTTTTCTCGCCCTGTCTCTCTCTAACACACACGTAGCATAGGCGGCTTAGAGTAAAACATTAGCGCCTAGATCTCAGAGACTACAAAAGCTAGAGCAACCAAATTTGGTATCCACACTCCTAATATATCGGACCGAGACGAGTTTGTTTCAAAATTTCGCCACACCCCCTTCCGCCCCCGCAAAGGACGAAAATCTGGGGATATTCAAAAATCTCAGAGACTATTAAGGCTAGAGTAACCAAATTTGGTATCCGCACTCCTGTTAGATCTAACTATAAAACGTGTATCTCAAAATTTCGCCCCACCCCCTTCCGCCCACACAAAGAACGAAAATCTGTTGCATCCACAATATTGCACATTCGAGAAAACTAAAAACGCAGAATCATAGATAATGACCATATCTATCAGATTGCTGAATCTGGATCAGATCAGATCATTTTTATAGCCAATAGGAACAAATCAATTTGCAGTGGCTACGCAGCGCCCGACGTCACGCTCAGACTGATTTTCTGTCTCTCTCGCACGCACTCTTTGTCGTGTCGTTTAATATTAGCGGCGTCTGCCGGAGGAGAGCCATACTGACTTAGTATCGGGTATAACCGTAGAGTTGCGGTGTCCGCAGCAACTCACAACGTTCCCCCTCGTTTTTATTTGTTAATATAGAAATAAGTTAGCCTAGCCAGTTAAGGATTTTTTGATTCCGTTGGCGAATAATAAATAAATAAATAAATTCTTGGTCTCTGTGATAAAACAATAAACTGAAAAATTTCGTTGTGATAGCCTTAAACAGATACTGACTAGATTCTGCATTCATTGGCGACTTAGATGACAAATATTTCTTCAATTCTATAATATCCTTTTCCCCAGTGTATGCAGAATGTTGCCCATTCCGTTCCATGTTATGTAATGGTAATGATTGGAACTGCAATGTTCTGCGAAAATTAGCCCTACCATCCCGGCTGAGCCACTTTAATAGCCGAAAGCTGAAGACATTCGGACAGTCGCTAAAAGTGAAATACAAATACAAAAAAAGCCGCAATTATTGGGCAATATCAACAAGACACATCCGGACATGCTTGTCGCAGCCGTTTTCTGTCCATCAAAATACTTGGTCAGTTTAACGTACCCTGACTTGTACTAAATTTTGTATTGATGAGTTAGTTTTAATATGTGTTTGATATAGACCACATGTTAGTCGGGTACCCTTTTCCACAGCTTCAAATAAGTCGTACGGAAAAATATGGAAACGGGTTTGGTAACTGAATCGGGTCGGAAACGGAAACGGCCAATAATAAAATCGTCAAAAGTGTGTTTCAATGTTATTATCCTCAAATTCGATGCGCCGCATTTTTATACCCGATACTCAAAATGAGTATTGGGGTATATTAGATTTGTGGTAAAAGTGGATGTGTGTAACGTCCAGAAGGAATCGTTTCCGACCCCATAAAGTATATATATTCTTGATCAGCATCAATAGCCGAGTCGATTGAGCCATGTCTGTCTGTCCGTCTGTCCGTCCGTCCGTCTGTCCGTCTGTCCGTCCCCTACAGCGCTTAGTGCTCAAAGACTATAAAAGCTAGAGCAACGATGTTTTGGATCCAAACTTCTGTGATATGTCACTGCTACAAAAATATTTCAAAACTTCGCCCCGCCCACTTCCGCCCCCACAAAGGACGAAAATCTGTGGCATCCACAATTTTAAAGATATGAGAAAACCAAAAACGTAGAATTGTAGAGAATGACCATATCTTTAAGACTGCGGAATCTGAATTGGATCGTATTATTATTATAGCCAGCATCAAGAAAACAATTTCATTTTTTCTCGCCCTGTCTCTCTCTAACACACACGTAGCATAGGCGGCTTTGCTTAGAGTAAAACATTAGCGCCTAGATCTCAGAGACTACAAAAGCTAGAGCAACCAAATTTGGTGTTCACACTCCTAATATATCGGACCGAGACGAGTTTGTTTCAAAATTTCGCCACACCCCCTTCCGCCCCCGCAAAGGACGAAAATCTGGGGATATTCAAAAATCTCAGAGACTATTAAGGCTAGAGTAACCAAATTTGGTATCCGCACTCCTGTTAGATCTAACTATAAAACGTGTATCTCAAAATTTCGCCCCACCCCCTTCCGCCCACACAAAGGACGAAAATCTGTTGCATCCACAATATTGCACATTCGACAAAACTAAAAATCGCAGAATCATAGATAATGACCATATCTATCAGAATGCTGAATCTGGATCAGATCGGATCATTTTTGTAGCCAAAAGCAAGAAATCAATTTTCAGTGGCTACGCAGCGCCCGACGTCACGCTCAGACTGATTTTCTGTCTCTCTCGCACGCACTCTTTGTCGTGTCGTTTAATATTAGCGGCGTCTGCCGGAGGAGAGCCATACTGACTTAGTATCGGGTATAACCGTAGAGTTGCGGTGTCCGCAGCAACTCACAACGTTCCCCCTCGTTTTTATTTGTTAATATAGAAATAAGTTAGCCTAGCCAGTTAAGGATTTTTTGATTCCGTTGGCGAATAATAAATAAATAAATAAATTCTTGGTCTCTGTGATAAAACAATAAACTGAAAAATTTCGTTGTGATAGCCTTAAACAGATACTGACTAGATTCTGCATTCATTGGCGACTTAGATGACAAATATTTCTTCAATTCTATAATATCCTTTTCCCCAGTGTATGCAGAATGTTGCCCATTCCGTTCCATGTTATGTAATGGTAATGATTGGAACTGCAATGTTCTGCGAAAATTAGCCCTACCATCCCGGCTGAGCCACTTTAATAGCCGAAAGCTGAAGACATTCGGACAGTCGCTAAAAGTTAAATACAAATACAAAAAAAAACCGCAATTATTGGGCAATATCAACAAGACACATCCGGACATGCTTGTTGCAGCCGTTTTCTGTCCATCAAAATACTTGGTCAGTTTAACGTACCCGGACTTGTACTAAATTTTGTATTGATGAGTAACTTTTAATAGTTAGTCGGGTACCCTTTTCCACAGCTTCAAATAAGTCGTACGGAAAAATATGGAAACGGGTTTGGTAACTGAATCGGGTTGGAAACGGAAACGGCCAATAATAAAATCGTCAAAAGTGTGTTTCAATGTTATTATCCTCAAATTCGATGCGCCGCATTTTTATACCCGATACTCAAAATGAGTATTGGGGTATATTAGATTTGTGGTAAAAGTGGATGTGTGTAACGTCCAGAAGGAATCGTTTCCGACCCCATAAAGTATATATATTCTTGATCAGCATCAATAGCCGAGTCGATTGAGCCATGTCTGTCTGTCCGTCTGTCCGTCCGTCCGTCTGTCCGTCTGTCCGTCCCCTACAGCGCCTAGTGCTCAAAGACTATAAGAGCTAGAGCAACGATGTTTTGGATCCAAACTTCTGTGATATGTCACTGCTACAAAAATATTTCAAAACTTCGCCCCGCCCACTTCCGCCCCCACAAAGGACGAAAATCTGTGGCATCCACAATTTTAAAGATATGAGAAAACCAAAAACGTAGAATTGTAGAGAATGACCATATCTTTAAGACTGCGGAATCTGAATTAGATCGTATTATTATTATAGCCAGCATCAAGAAAACAATTTCATTTTTTCTCGCCCTGTCTCTCTCTAACACACACGTAGCATAGGCGGCTTTGCTTAGAGTAAAACATTAGCGCCTAGATCTCAGAGACTACATAAGCTAGAGCAACCAAATTTGGTATCCACAGTCCTAATATATCGGACCGAGACGAGTTTGTTTCAAAATTTCGCCACACCCCCTTCTGCCCCCGCAAAGGACGAAAATCTGGGGATATTCAAAAATCTCAGAGACTATTAAGGCTAGAGTAACCAAATTTGGTATCCGCACTCCTGTTAGATCTAACTATAAAACGTGTATCTCAAAATTTCGCCCCACCCCCTTCCGCCCACACAAAGAACGAAAATCTGTTGCATCCACAATATTGCACATTCGAGAAAACTAAAAATCGCAGAATCATAGATAATGACCATATCTATCAGAATGCTGAATCTGGATCAGATCGGATCATTTTTGTAGCCAAAAGCAAGAAATCAATTTTCAGTGGCTACGCAGCGCCCGACGTCACGCTCAGACTGATTTTCTGTCTCTCTCGCACGCACTCTTTGTCGTGTCGTTTAATATTAGCGGCGTCTGCCGGAGGAGAGCCATACTGACTTAGTATCGGGTATAACCGTAGAGTTGCGGTGTCCGCAGCAACTCACAACGTTCCCCCTCGTTTTTTCTTATCCCGCGCCGCAAGACGGCCACTCGTGGGCCACCTCTCCTTGGGCTCTCCAGGAAAGAGATCAAGTACCTCCCTTATGCCTCCTGCAATCTGTGAACGGGAGATCGAATTCCAATGTGTTGTAATAAGTTCGTACTCCGTCGCAGATCAGCCTTTTGTGTGGCTCTCTCACCGGCATTCGAGTCTTGCTAAATTGTTTGCACACACGTTTGGTCCGGGGGAAGACAGCAATATTTTCAGCAGGGGGGAAGCCCTGCCGTGTGCCGTTCCGAGTCGTGCCCCAGTTTTTGGAGAGGCGACGTCGGTGCTACCGTGAGTGCCTGCTGGTCTTGCAGTTGCAATTGCTGGGGCGTCTGCTGTTGGTTCCTGCTTCTGCTTTCTCCAGAGCGTCCTCCCAGGATATCGTTGATGGAATGCTTTGTGTTCATCTGCTGCTGCTGGTGGTGGCTCCCACATGGGATGTGTGGTGGCAGACCAGGCCACCAGGGCACTCCATCAACGGGATAGAGGGGATGCTGGCCAGGGACCTGCGGCCAGGTAAGGGCTGTCCAGGAGTGAAGGGGCGGCGGCGTCCAGGTGTTGGAGCTGCTGCGGCAGACCGGAAGTCAACAAGTTCAACACAGACTAAAGAAGATTCTCGAACAAAAGGTTCGTTTCTTTTATTAACTTCAACTTTATGCGAATGAGCCGTTCGTTTTAATCCTCGACGAGCTGCATGTTTGTTAGGAAAGGGAATGCTGCCAATGCCCTGTGCTGTGGGACAGCATTGACCCGCGCAAAAATTTGGCGAAGGAGTACACTGAAACTTAGGATTGATTTGGGGCCACTGCTGATCTATGGCAACAACAGAGATTTAAACATAAGCTTGATTCATATTTATTTCGAAGGATGATATGATGCGATGCGAGTGCAGAAAGTCCACGCCGGTTAGGAGCTCACGCGAGAGACGCTACCATGATCGGGATCCCACACAATAGCTAGATAATGCTCATGGCAGGAAGTGGGACATGTGGACGCGGTAAGGGAACCGTTTTCCCAGATTCGTAGATCTGGTAGATACGGTTACTCTCAATAATTCTGCGCTTTTAGTTTTCTCGTATCATTTAACTAGATACTGGATACAAAACTAAGTCTCTCTAGCCTTTAAAGTCTCTGGGATCTAGGCGCTCATCGGTTCGCACAGACGGACATACATACATGGCTAAATCCATTCGGCTATTGATGCTGATCAAGAATATAAATATTTTATGAGGTCGGAAAAAATTAAAATTATCTAGCCTTGAAGGAAAGTGATTCATCAATCGGATAAAATTATGAGTTCGGAACTGAGGGTTATTCTTCATCGGCTTAACTCAGGCTGTTGAGCTGTTTCAATTGAGGGTTTTATTGGTAGATTAAGTGGGTTCAGGTGAAGAGGCGACTCTGAGTAAATGCTTAAAGTACGCTTGTAAACATCAAATAAAACTTCCCATTACATTTTTATACCCGATACACAAAATGAGGATTGGGGTATATTAGATTTGTGGTAAAAGTGGATGTGTGTAACGTCCAGAAGGAATCGTTTCCGACCCCATAAAGTATATATATTCTTGATCAGCATCAATAGCCGAGTCGATTGAGCCATGTCTGTCTGTCCATCTGTCCGTCTGTCCGTCCGTCCGTCTGTCCGTCTGTCCGTCCCCTTCAGCGCCTAGTGCTCAAAGACTATAAGAGCGAGAGCAACGATGTTTTGGATCCAGACTTCTGTGATATGTCACTGCTACAAGAATATTTCAAAACTTTGCCCCGCCCCCTTCCGCCCCCACGAAGGGCGAAAATCTGTGGCATCCACAAATTCAAATATACAAGAAAACAGAAAACGCAGAATCGTAGAAGATGTCCATATCTTCTGGAGAGCAAAATCTGAATTGGATCGTATTATTATTATAGCCAGAATCAAGAAAACAATTTAATTCTTTCTCGCTCTGTCTCTCTCTAACACACAGGTTTCATGGTCGGTTTTGCCAATTGCAAAATATGAGTTCAGGGATCTCAGAACCTATAAAAGCCAGAGCAACCAAATTTGGTATCCACACTCCTGTGATATCGGACCTTGACCGTTTCGTGTCCAAATTTCGCCACACCCCCTTCCGCCCCCGCAAAGGACGAAAATATGGGGCATCCACAAATCTCAGAGACTATTAAGGCTAGAGTAACCAAATTTGGTATCCGCACTTCTGTTAGATCTCACTATAAAACGTATATCTCAGAATTTCGCCCCACCCCCTTCCGCCCCCACAAAGGACGAAAATCTGTTGCATCCACAATATTGCAGATTCGAGAAAACTAAAAACGCAGAATCATAGATAATCATAGATCATAGATCTATCAGATTGCTGAATCTGGATCAGATCAGATCATTATTGTAGCCAAAAGGAACAAATCAATTTGCAGTGGCTAAGCAGCGCCCGACGTCACGCTAAGACTGATTTTCTGTCTCTCTCGCACGCACTCTTTGTCGTGTCGTTCAATATTAGCGGCGTCTGCCAGAGGAGAGCCATACTGACTAAGAAGCTGGTACAGTTGACCGGGGCCAAGAAGAAGATTCTGCCACCGCCGCCGAAGACAAAATACACATGGGACATGCTGCACGAGCCACCGATGACGAGGGCAAGGTCACCCACAAGCGTCCGCCAGCACCCACCTGGAGTCGCAGTAAGTTAGCGTTTTCTTTAGCCAGTGTCTGATCTAATCTAAAATTTTGTGACCCATTTTCAGGCCATGTACGCGGCGAAGCGATTGCCATGCAGAGCCACTGTCCCACCGATGTCATCGACAGCATCTTCTCGGTGGCCCCCACCACTCCGGACCTGAAACTGATTTTCCCCAACATCGATCCCAGCCAGCTGAAGCGCAACTCCAGCGTGCTCTGGTCCACGCCCCCACGCTACTCGGAGCTCCCAAAATACTAGTTATACACAAACACGTATGTATATAAAATAATCCCCTGTTTTTATACCCGATACTCAAAATGAGTATTGGGGTATATTAGATTTGTGGTAAAAGTGGATGTGTGTAACGTCCAGAAGGAATCGTTTCCGACCCCATAAAGTATATATATTCTTGATCAGCATCAATAGCCGAGTCGATTGAGCCATGTCTGTCTGTCCATCTGTCCGTCTGTCCGTCCGTCCGTCTGTCCGTCTGTCCGTCCCCTTCAGCGCCTAGTGCTCAAAGACTATAAGAGCGAGAGCAACGATGTTTTGGATCCAGACTTCTGTGATATGTCACTGCTACAAGAATATTTCAAAACTTTGCCCCGCCCACTTCCGCCCCCACGAAGGGCGAAAATCTGTGGCATCCACAAATTCAAAGATACGAGAAAACAGAAAACGCAGAATCGTAGAAGATGACTATATCTTCTAGAGTGCAAAATCTGAACCAGATCGTATAATGATTATAGCCAGAATCAAGAAAACAATTTCATTTTTTCTCGCCCTGTCTCTCTCTAACACACACGTAGCATAGGCGGCTTTGCTTAGAGTAAAACATTAGCGCCTAGATCTCAGAGACTATAAAAGCTAGAGCAACCAAATTTGGTATCCACACTCCTAATATATCGGACCGAGACGAGTTTGTTTCAAAATTTCGCCACACCCCCTTCCGCCCCCGCAAAGGATGAAAATCTAGGGATATTCAAAAATCTCAGAGACTATTAAGGCTAGAGTAACCAAATTTGGTATCCGCACTCCTGTTAGATCTCACTATAAAACGTATATCTCAAAATTTCGCCCGACCCCCTTCCGCCCCCACAAAGGACGAAAGTCTGTTGCATCCACAATATTGAGGATACGAGAAAACTAAAAACGCAGAATCATAGATAATGATCATATATATCAGATTGCTGAATCTGGATCAGATCAGATCATTTTTATAGCCAAAAGGAACAAATCAATTTGCACTGGCTACGCAGCACCCGACGTCACGCTCAGACTGATTTTCTGTCTCTCTCGCACGCACCCCTTGTCGTGTCGTTTAATATTAGCGGCGTCTGCCGGAGGAGAGCCATACTGACTTAGTATCGGGTATAACTGTATAGTTGCGGTCTCCGCAGCAACTCACAACGTTCCCCCTCGTTCTTTCTGTTTTGTTCTATGGAAATATAAATGAAGTTTAAATTAAATAAATGTATTTGCGAAAAGTAATGCAAGATACCGCACGATACCACTTCCATTCCACTTGATTTCCTCTGACACTAATACCCAACTGCTTAAGAACTATTAAAGCCGCCGGCGTGCTCAATTCAATTTGGGTTCGTTGGTATGGTCCGGCGATCCGCAATCGTCGGCTATGATACCTAGTAATGTACATTTGCCGAACGAGATTCTTTTCCTAGATGACTGTTTTAGTATGGGCTTATCCCAAGTAAATAATGTTTTTAATAGGCTAAATAAGATTTAAGACTTAATTTTTGTTAGTTCGGATATAGATTGCCATGTTACATGTTGCGAACTCCCCATCGCGGAATGTGACATGCATCATATGCCATTGGAATTCTTAGTCAATTTCCATTTTTATTTGCCCTGGGCGGAACCATATTATGAATGCTTCTTTTCTAGTGTAAGCCTGAATGCTTGTGTGGTTCGGTTGTCCATCTTGAAGATAATTTAATTTTTATTGGGCCAACATCGAAAATAAATGAAACAGAGATAAACAGATAAAGGTACATAAAATAAAATCAAACATAAAACGCAAATAAAAATTCCAAATTCCAAAAATATAGGTACATTTAAGTAGTAATTTCGATAGATAATCTCATCGTGGATTCGGCCACATGCGACTTTCACGTGGCGACGGGAGCTTCAATTGATTGCCAAATCGAGGCCTCTCCTCCTGATTGACCGCCTGCTTTGACGGTGTGTTGGCGGCCGACGCCACCGAATTGTGGTTTACGAGGACATGGCGAATTCGTGGCACAGCCACGCGATTGCGCTGATGCTGAGCCCCGCCGACGGGCAGCACTGAGGAGCGACTCGTGGGCACAAATTCGTCATAGGAGATCCCGGCTTCGCGGTCATTTTCAGTGGTCTCATCGGTCATATACTCGGAATCGCTGGGCGATCTTGTATCCGGCACCGCTGATTTTGTGCGTGGCTTCTTTTTCGAGCGTGTGCCAAGGCTGCGTCTGCCCAATCCCCCGCTGCGACGCAATGTGTTGTCCAGGACGCGGACCCGCTTTAGTGGCGACTTGGACGCCTTCAGCTGGCTGTTGGCCAGCCGAAACCCCGAAGAGCTGGCAGTAGTTATTATATAGGCATTTTGCTATGGGACAGTGTTAGGTACACAAAGGAGGAATATAAATTATAGAGAAAGTAGAAAGGTTCAAGGGCATCGAATCCGTTTTTCAGGAAACACTTAAAAAATACCTCTAAACTATCACATTAGATTCATTGCAAAGGGATGACCTACCTGTTTGAGGGTTGTTTGAATCGCAACACGGGACCAATCGTAAAAACAGGTTCATTGACAGTAAGAGGGAGGAGAGAGAATATAAATGAGCGAAGGATCGATTTGAGAGGATTTTACATGGTTGAGAAACAGGATTGAGATCGAAGTTAGTTCACATTATCACCGATAGGTGGCGCCACCAAGTAGTAAGGATACGGGACGCTCGCATTTTATACTGAATTACCAAATTCGCAACATGTTGCATCAACATGTGCTTAAGCATGTGCAGCTTGGCAACATGTTGAATGTAAGTGTGCATCATATTGCTATGTTATTACGTGATCATGTTAAATAAATACTTATAAGATATTTTATTAACATTGAATTGGGAAACAATTTCTGCTATGTTATTAACTGGTCAAGTTAAATAAATACTTATAGGATATTTTATAAACATTGAATTGAGAAAACAAATGTGTGAAGTTTCTGAAATTTACATCCTATAGAAAAACATAGGTTGGAAAACTGGGTTTCTAGATGTCCGTATAGAGGGTTGAATGGTAAGAGAACACAAATTAATGGAGATATATACAGGAGCACACAAAGAATAAAATTATAATAGGGAGACATAAAAATTAATTAAAGCTACTTATAGTAAATATACGGCCGTCCCTTATCCTTACTACTTGGTTGCGCCACCTATCGGTGATAATGTGAACTAACTTCGATCTCAATCCTGTTTCTCAACCATGTAAAATCCTCTCAAATCGATCCTTCGCTCATTTATATTCTCTCTCCTCCCTCTTACTGTCAATGAACCTGTTTTTACGATTGGTCCCGTGTTGCGATTCAAACAACCCTCAAACAGGTAGGTCATCCCTTTGCAATGAATCTAATGTGATAGTTTAGAGGTATTTTTTAAGTGTTTCCTGAAAAACGGATTCGATGCCCTTGAACCTTTCTACTTTCTCTATAATTTATATTCCTCCTTTGTGTACCTAACACTGTCCCATAGCAAAATGCCTATATAATAACTACTCACAGCTAACAGCTAGTACATAAACTAGTAATCTTTCAACAACGATGGATGACCTTGAAATCATTTTTATCGATTCCCAACCGGAATCAACCATAAATCTGGACTCTCAGCCGAGCTCCGTAGACCTGTCCTTGATTTTTGGGATTAAGACCCAAACCTATCTCGAGAGCAACTTGACCTGGTTAAGTGACATTAAATGGGATGATGACGACGATGACCCAAGGAATGCAACGCCTAATAATGATAATCCATCATACATTTTCCCGGATGATGACAACATTTTCGATTTAGTAGATAATCAGGATGATGATAAAAGATCTCAACTCCAGGAACTACTTCGGGATGAAGATGATGATGACTTAATTGCTGCGGTAAAATTAGCTGAGGCGAAATTTTAATAATACGAATACATATTTATATAATAAGAATATTTTATGTATTTTTCTAAAAATAATATAAACATATGTATATAATAAATATAACACATTTAACCACTATTTATTTTAAATGTTTGCTGTTTTACTTTTGATTGGTTGAATTTCACTTCCTCTTATTACAAGAGAATCATAGGATTCGTTTGAAACAGGTTTCTTCCAAGTGAGGATTACATAAAAAGAATAAGTGGATTTCAGGTAGAATAGAGGTTGTAACCTTTCCCTCATATTATTAGATTGACCCAGTAGAAATCGTTTGAAACAGGTTTGTGAGCAGGTACTGTATGTTTTGGATATAAAAGATTAAGAAGGTGTTTGGGGGCCTAAAAAGATACCATTTAAAAAGGATACCCTTAGTCCTATTTCAATAGTGAAAGTGGTTAGTTCGATAAAAAAAAAAAAAAAAAAAAAAAAAACTTAAAATGGCATCAAAAGTTAAGTGCAACATGTGTGATAAGTCCGTTGACTTTTCAGAGTTTCAATCTCATTATGAGAGATGCTCTGATTATCGTAATAATGTGGTGTGTGATCTTTGTTCTAAGTCCATCGACTTAATAGAGTTTGATAGTCATTATGAAGCATGCTTGGGACCTAGGAATGCTTTTGAGATTCTTATGAGCAAAGGATCTAATTCAAGTGATCTTCAAGGTCCGATACTCCGATGGAACTAAGGATTATTGACTGTTCAATTTGCGGTGAAAGTTACCCTTCATCTAGGGAAAGACGCCATATGATGTCGGACAAACATAAGAATGCAAGAGCAGCTCAACTAGAGGAAAATGAAAACGTTATTTTAATTTCAACGGAGTCGCGATTTCCTTTAAAATCATATCGTGTTCACTCAAATAAAAGTGAACAGATTGATTTAAAAGAGTTTTTTCATGATTGCAAAAATGATATTATCAATTTATTGCGTCACTGCATGAGTGAGTACAGATCCATAAAATACAATTTAAAAGTATATGGATTATACGTTAAAAACACTGATGATGAAAGCTTAACAGAAACAATGAAGCATTTCATTACTCCATACAAACCAATATATGAAAACGAGCTGATTGATGATCATCTAAATGATACCATAGAAAATTTGATAACTCTCAGCAGTGAATTCCAGGAGAAGGATTCAGGTTGGGCAATAAAGTGTTTTAAATATTTTGAACTTACCATGATAAAACTAGAGCATATCGCTGCAAACAGGTTTATCCAAGCTCCCAAAAAAATTAAGTCACGAAATGCACTCATAAATGTTAAAAATGACGATGATTTTTGTTTCAAGTGGTGTGTTTTAGCATCATTGGCCTATGAAAAACACCTTAAAACTATATATCAAACAGCAGCATTAAAAAAAATTTCCCGAGATAAGTTAACAATACCATCATCCTATCGATGCGGAAACATACGGCAAGACATCATTTATTATGAAGGAGTAAGATTAAATTTTTCCGGAATTGAGTTTCCAATAACAAGCAAAGGAATCAAGCGATTCGAATCAGCAAATGAGAATTTTAGCATCAATGTTTATGAAGTCGATGAGAATGGAAAAAACGTTGTGGGACCCACAGTGAGGACTAAGAAAATTCGGACTCACCACATAAACTTGCTTGGAATTAATAGTGATAATATGCAAATGATGCATTATGCATATATAACGTGCATGAGAAAATTATGCTATTCACAACATAGTAAATCCCATAATACTGCATATTTTTGCGAGAACTGCTTGCAATTTTATAGTACAACAAATACTATACATGACACTAAAGAGTGTGGAAAAGTTGCTGCTTTGTATCCTGAACCTAATACCAAAACTGTATTCAAAAGTTTTTCTAAAAAACTATCTCCACCAGTAGTAATTTATGCTGACATCGAAGCAGTTTTGGAAAATTACCATATAAATCTTAATGATCCATCAAAATCATCAACTACTATGGCACAGAGGCATACAGCATGTGCAGCATTATTTTATATTGTACATAAATACAATGAACATCTAAATGAGATGTGGACATACGAAGGTAAATATTTTAACATTCCAGCATAGGCAATAAACTCATAAACATTATGATTTCGTTATTTCAGGACCGGATTGTATCCAAAAATTTTGTCAAGCACTTAGGATGAAAACCGATGGACTTTATGAGAAGTACTGGAAGTCCTATAAAAAACCAATCTATCAGTTTAACATTTGGGATGAGGATTATCAGGAACACGGTGATTGCTATGCCTGCGAGAAACAAATTTCTGATGATGATCGAGAAAAATTCTTTGATCAGTTTACAGGACAATATGTAGGTCCTATTCATAAGCTGTGTAAACAGACATTTAGATTAAGCGATCCCTTTTTCCCGGTAGTTTTTCATAACTTGTCTCGTTATGATATACATTTATTTGTTACGTCAATAAAAGATGAACTAAGACCCATTCCTTGCAATAAAGAGTTATATATTGCGTTAACTCAAAATTGTAAGCTCGATGAATCTTATCTTCATCAATATAAAATTAGATATATAGATTCAAATAGATTTTTAAATTCAAGCTTAGAAAAACTCGCTAGTTATATGAACATAGCGAATTTTAAAATTTTGAAAACTAAATATCAAGGTGAAAAATTTGATATGCTACGACGAAAGGGAGTATTTCCCTATGATTATTTGGATAGTTTTGAAAAATTTGATGAATCCCTGCTTCCTTCGCGAGATAATTTTTATAATTCACTGAATGATGAGGAATGTAGTGTTGAAGACTACAACTTTGCTCAGAAGGTTTGGAGCGCATTTAATTGCAAATCTATTAGAGATTATTTAAAATTATATTTGGAAAGCGATGTTTTAATTCTTGCTGATGTATTTGAGAATTTTAGGAGTCTTTGTTCCCGAGTGTACAGGTTAGACCCCATTAATTATGTTACTGCTCCTTCAGTTTCATGGGATGTTAAAATACACAAGGGTAGAATTAGAACTTGTTAGTGATCCTGACATTTATAATTTTTTAAAAACTGCTGTTCGTGGAGGGTTGACCCAATGTACTCAACGGATGGCAACAGCAAATAACAAATATTTAAATAATAAATTTAAGCCTACCGAACCCATAAATTTCCTTTCATATATTGACGCCAACAACTTATATGGATGGGCTATGAGTCAACCCCTTCCATTTTCTAATTTTAAATTTCTAAGTAACGATGAAATTTCATCTTTCAACGTTCTTAGCATATCGGCATCTAGTGATGTTGGATATATTTTAGAAGTAGATATGCGATAATATGATGATTATATTTATAATAAGCATAATAGTTTACCTTTTTGCCCCGAAAATAAGATTCCACCAGGAGGAACGCAGACAAAACTAATAGCTGACTTAAGTGATAAAAAGAACTATATAATCCATTTGAAGCAGCTACAGTTATGTATAGAGCAAGGTATGATTTTAGAAAAAATATCTAGAGTTTTATCATTTAATCAGTCCTGTTGGCTGAAACCTTATATTGACCTCAATACATCTCTTAGAAAATTAGCTAGCAATGACTTTGAGATAAACTTTTACAAATTAATGGTTAATGCCGTTTACGGTAAAACAATGGAGAATGTAGAAAAACGTCGTGAGGTTGCATTAGTTAAGCATTATGATTCCAGACAAAATTTAGCAGGGTTTAGACAACGCATAGCAAGACATAATTTCCACAGTGTTGAAATCTTTGGAGATAATTTGGCTGCCATTGAATCAACTAAGTCCCGAATTTTTTATGATAAGCCCATATACATTGGAGTTAGTGTACTAGAACTTTAAAATGGTTAATGTATGACTATTTCTATAATTTTCATTCTGTAAAATGTCCATCATCAAAAATACTCTATATGGATACAGATTCATTTATTATATCATCAGAAGAAGATTTTTATGATTTAATTAAATTCAATCCTAATCGCTTTGATACAACCAATTACCTAGCCTCAAACAGATTCGGTATCAATCTCGCTAATAACAAAGAGCTTGGATTAATGAAAGACGAAAATGCAGGAAAAATAATGACGTCGTTTGCAGGATTAAAAGCGAAAGCATACTCATATTTAATTGCTAAAGATGATAACACTGACTATAACGTAAAAAAGGTTAAAGGCGTAAAAAAGTCAGTAGTGAAACGATTAACTCATACTCATTATATTGAATGCATTAAACATAAAAAAACTTATTATGGACAACAGAGAGTTATTAGAAGTAGAGGTCATAAAATTTATACTGAAATTGTATATAAGATAAGTCTAAATTATAAGGATGACAAAAGATTTATATTACCTGATAATATTTCAACATTAGCTCATAATCACTATGAAATTAAAAATATTTTAGGTGCTAGTAATAATACACAAAATATGGTATAAGTAAATTTAACATTATATTATTATTATTTTTTAATTTGTGTATAATTAAAACTATATTTCAATGTAAAAAATACACAAAAATAAATTAAATCTGATAAATATTTTGCGTGCTTAATTATTTTAATATACTCTTTTTATCTAGCCATGAATTGTGTGTTTCATCGAAACCTAACCATTTAACAAAAACTTGTTCTTTTTTCCTTCTGAGTATTTTTTCCACTAAGAAAGCATTTTCATCTTTAACTTTTTGGAGTTCTTGATCATAAAATGAGCCTTTGATCATTTCCCCCTTATAGTCCTCCAGTTCATATGTTACAGGATTAGTAGACTTTACTTTTAAAATTTTAAAAACTTCGGTTGTCCAGTTTGGATCATAGCCCTTTGTAAAAATACCTTTATATTTACTTATTCTAACAGGATCACCAATGGAAAACTTGTGTTTAGGAAATACCTTACAAATATTATAAGCTGTTTTCAAAATAAACTCTTCATTTTGTTTGTTTACATCTATAGGCCTCATTTTTATAGTACGGTGATATGAATTATTATAATCTTTTAGTAAGTCATGCAAGGTATAAATCCACGTATGATTACCCTGCATACTAAAGATTTTCCACATACGATTTTTTAATGTTCTATTAAAACGTTCACAAATAGATGCCTTAAGGTGTGTATATGTGTGGTAATGGTTAATGTTATTCTTGTTCATTAACTCTCCGAAGGCTACATTAAAAAACTCCTTTCCTTGATCAGACTGAATATTTTTAGGTTTATGTTTAGATATTTTTAATATTTTGTTCAATGCTGATAAAACATCTAAAGCTGTTTTAGACTTAACGGGAACTGCATATGCATACTTCGAGAACGTGTCAATTACTGTCAGCAAGTACCTATATCCTTTGTTTTCCTTATAAAAGGGTATCATTTCAACTAAATCGATTTGCCACGTGTCATTAATTCCCTTTTGTACGAATTTACGACGAATGAAATTTCTTCTAGCAGGCTTATGTATTTCATTAACAACTTGTTGCTTACTCATTTTTAATATAATTTGTATTTTCTATTGTTATGTTGGGATGATTGCTTATTTAAAAGTGTTTGCTTATACTCAAGAACATCGCGTTTTATTTGATTACACATTTTTTTGGAAATTTCAAAGCATAAACGGGTTAAATCTATTTGCACATTTCTATCATAAGTACCGTCTAAATCAGCTAGTTGAACATCAAATTTTTGTAAGGCTGCACACTTAGGAATAATATTATTATAGTAGAGGTATATAATTTGTTGCTTAAGTATCGTATTCCAACATAAAAATGTGGTAAAAAAAATGCCTAATCTTAAAAACGATCTCCAGGACTCACTATCAAATTCAATTTTATTTCCAAACTGATTTATTATAAACACATACTGCTTATCTGATTTTCGAAATCTAAAATTACACTTAATTGTGGACAATAATGGATGGTCTATAATTGTATCAGGCATCAAAAAATCATACTGATCAAGTTTCAATTGGATATACTCCTTGTATGTAACCAATTGCATCCATTCATCTTTATCTAAACCGACGAAATTGTTTTTGCTTTGCTGCATCCATATCATTGGAGTGAATTTTCTTGTAGTTGAAAAACCGCATTTAAGTTTTAAATTATGTACTACATAATATTCGAGACCGAAAATGACTTCGTGATCCTGCTTCTTTCTAGTGGACCTAATTCTTTTTGATTGAAGCGTGTCCATTTGGGTTGAATGCTTTTGTTAAACTAAGAACTCTTACTAAATTGGGCTGTATATAAAGGAGATAGGAATCAACGACTCATTCAGTTTATTACAAAATCTCAACCCAACATGAACACAATCGACAGGAATTCAAGCGTTATAGTTGATTTTCAATATCTCTTTGGAAATAATAAACAACTTTTTATTAAGGAATTGGCGTTTATGCAAACCGGAACAGTAACACCAAACTTCTTTCATTTCAAACCACCATATCATCTGAATGAATTGGATAATGAAATGATTAAACAACAAAATATTAATCGTCAAACCATAAATGGATTGGAATGGTCAGATGGTGAAATATCATATTTAAGTTTAGGTGAAATACTTTCACCACTAAATAGATTTAGCACCGTTATTGTACGTGGTGAAATTAAAAAAAAGTTTTTATCTAAGTATTTAACAAATAATATTATTGATATCGATATAGGAAAAAGTCTCACATTTTATCCAAATTTTTTTACAAACTGTAGAATCCACAAAAAAATTCCTCTGAGATGTGCTCTAAATAATTTATTTAAGCTATTTGTTATCTTGGAAAATTCTAACTACGCTATCTACTGTAATAGTGACTCATATGTTTAGATTTTCAGTTTATATTCAGCACTTGTAGTAACTAGTTGTTTAAAATGGATTCATTTAAGCGTTTGTTTGAAAAGGATCCTCACAAAAGCGGATACACACAAGTTGTTTATTGTAATTATTGCGGATCTGATACTCACTTAGAAAAAAACTGCCCCAAAAAGCGCGATCAGGAGACGCGTAATTAGAATATCTTAGATTTTAGAAAACATTTATAAAATATTAATAAATAAAACATAACCCAAAAATGTTTAAGCAATTTATACATCCTTTTACAATGCTTATTTGCGGACCTTCAGGATCTGGTAAGACAACGTTTTTAGAAAATTTAATAAACAAAAGGAATGATTTGCTGAGCATTTCAATTAATCGAATAATTTGGTGTTATGGAGAGGAGCATGCTAAGCCAAATTTTAATACCATCGAATACTATAAAGGAGTTCCCGAAACAATTGAAAATGAAAATCATGAGCCTATTCTTTTAATACTAGATGACTTAATGATGGGTGCATTTAATAAAAATGTCTGTGAGCTATTTACAAAAGGATCACACCACAGGAATTTATCCGTAATAGTGGTTACACAAAATATACTTCATAAATCATCACATACTCGAGATATTTCACTAAACACAAAATACATCGTTGCGTTCAAAAATCCTAGAGATAAGCTACAATTTCAATGCTTAGCAAGACAAATTTATCCTGAAAATTCTCAGGAGCTCTTCAGAATATATAAGGAGGTGACAGATGAACCACATGGTTATTTACTTATTGATCTTACTCAGGGAATAAATGATCTCCTTAGATTTCGTACACATATTTTTAATTCTGAGTATACGGTTTGCTTTTCAGATGAAAATGGTTTACAAAAAGAATCTAAATCGACTGAAAGCGAACAAACATTTATTGTATGTGCTCAAAAGGGCAAATAATAAACTTCGAAATGCAATTATAAGTAATTGTGACATTGAGTTTGTAAAAGCATTAGTGGAGATAGTGTTGAATACTCTACGAGGAAATCATAAGATATCAAAAAAGCAACTATATGCTCTAAAAAAGTATAAAAATGCATTACGTCTTATTTCATGTCCAAAACGGTCAATAAATTCTAAGAGAAAAGTTCTCATCCAAAAAGGAGGATTTTTACCTGTTTTAATAAGTTCATTGCTTTCGGGGATTTTTGGAAAAATATTGAACAATGCTTAAAAATAAGCATCAATTAACCAAAGTTATTTTAATTCATCCGAATGCATATCAAAAATTGGTAAATAATGCCCAGAAAAACGATTTAATAAATATAACGTTTTTGCCTATTTTAAATGATAAAAAAACTAGTGACTTTAATAAATGGATTAAAATACGTCAAGAATTGTGTTACTATCAAAATAAAAAAAGAAATAAGACAATGGATATACGAACTACGCAGAACAAACGACTTTCACCACCTCAAAGCATTGGAATACAAACACAAGACGAGTCAGTTTGGTTAGATGTAAAACCTAACACTTCCATTCTTAACAATACAAATAATGAGTCCGCAAAAAAAGAACTCTCTATCACAAATGAGTTCTCTGATTTACCTAACGACATCGATGATGGAAAAAACAAAATTAATTGGTTTTCCTATAATTAATAAACTGCAAAGAACGTAGAACTAAAAATGGTAAATGTAACAGAGTTTTTCGTGACAGTACTTAGTAATGATTCGTTAAATGTATATCATGATAACGTTAAGTGTGCATTTACAAACATTGTAAATATTCCTGAAAACATGAACGATGACTGGGAAGTAGGAATTACAGACTTATATCTAAATAAATGTATAAAAAGAAGGCCTGAGAATACCTCAATCGCATCTGAAGAAACAACAGAATTCGTTATTAGCTTAGTAAATGGAGAAACATTTCGATATGAAAATGAGTCAATAGAGTCTGAACAGTTTCAAAATGGGTTGATTTTTGTTTACACTGACATTATCAAACCAAGATGTGTTGGAAATAAAAGACCTCGATGTCTTCGAGTATTACAATATAATGGAAAAGAGCAACTTATACAATTCAACAATATTGAATATTATCCCATTGAAATATGGTCTCCAAAAGAAATTTCGATCTTAATTACCGATTCCAAAGGGTATAAAGTACCATTTGAATCTTCAGCAATTCCAATTTTTGTTACCCTTCACTTTAAAAAACGAAAAGAAATGCTATAAATAATACTGTAAAGATGGAAATTTATTCAGAGTAGAAATAACCACCATGACGAAATCTTATCAACAATATTATTTAAATCAGTGTGGAGGAGGGTTAAATCATATAGGAAGTCTTTATGTTTCACCCAGAGTTATCCAACAAGGTAGAGGAATTGGGAATTTTTTTAGTGGTCTTTTTAATTACATAAAACCACTATTCCTTTCGGGGATAAACGCTATTAAAAACCAAGCTTCTGAGACTGGAAAGGCAGTAATAAATGAGTTTGGTCGAAAACCTTTAAGAACTATTATCCAAGATGAAAGTAAAATTGCTTTGCAAAACCTGTCAAATAAAGCCATTAATAAGTTAACCCGATTCCAGAATGGGGCAGGTAAAAAGAATAAAAAGAGAAGGTCTAGGAAAAAACTATCTCATTTATCATCTAAAGAAGGAAGCAAACATACGCAGTCGAGACCCAAAAAAAAAAAATCAACAAAGAAATTAACTATAAGAGACATTTTTTCTAAATCAAAATGACCACCCATATTGAATGTATGAAAAGCGAATTGGATCTCTTTGAGCCACATCCTACACAAAGCTCTATTCTGAGAACAGAAGAAGTTTCATATAACCCCATAGCTTCGTTGGACAGTGCTTCTTCAATTGAATTCGTTTGCTTAGGAAATGGGGAAACATATCGAGACCTGTCAAGTGTTTACTTAAGACTTGTTGTGCAACTAAGAAAAAGTGATAATACCAACATTGAAGGAAACGATGTTGGAGTAGTGAATAATATTTTGCATTCAATGTTTAGAAGTTCGTCCGTATATTTAAATAATATTTTGGTTTCTCAGAGTGATAATAACTATCATTATAGATCGTATTTGCAAACGATTTTAAACTATGGTAGTGATGCCAGTGAAAGTCACTTAGCCACTCAAGGTTATTATCCTAATTATGGTAAATTAATATCTGGTAGATACGTTAACACCGATGGATCCATTATGCTCAAAAATATTTTTCAAAACAGTAATAAGGTTGAACTATTCGGAAAAGTTCATGGAGATATATTTAATCAACCAAAACTGCTTATAAATAATGTAGATTTGAGGATTACTTTTAACATTGAAAAAACAGCATTTTATTTAATGGAATCTGAAACTGAATCAAATCTTAAAATATTGGAGGCCCAACTATTCATGAACCACATAACTATTAATCCGAGCATTTTATTGGCTCATCATCATGTTTTACAAACTAAAAATGCCATTTATCCATACAGCAAAGTTCAAGTAAAATCATTTACAATATATCCAGGAAATATATCCGATAGGTGGCGCCACCAAGTAGTAAGGATACGGTACGCTCGCATTTTATACTGAATTACCAAATTCGCAACATGTTGCATCAACATGTGCTTAAGCATGTGCAGCTTGGCAACATGTTGAATGTAAGTGTGCATCATATTGCTATGTTATTACGTGATCATGTTAAATAAATACTTATAAGATATTTTATTAACATTGAATTGGGAAACAATTTCTGCTATGTTATTAACTGGTCAAGTTAAATAAATACTTATAGGATATTTTATAAACATTGAATTGAGAAAACAAATGTGTGAAGTTTCTGAAATTTATATCCTATAGAAAAACATAGGTTGGAAAACTGGGTTTCTAGATGTCCGTATAGAGGGTTGAATGGTAAGAGAACACAAATTAATGGAGATATATACAGGAGCACACAAAGAATAAAATTATAATAGGGAGACATAAAAATTAATTAAAGCTACTTATAGTAAATATACGGCCGTCCCTTATCCTTACTACTTGGTGGCGCCACCTATCGGTGATAATGTGAACTAACTTCGATCTCAATCCTGTTTCTCAACCATGTAAAATCCTCTCAAATCGATCCTTCGCTCATTTATATTCTCTCTCCTCCCTCTTACTGTCAATGAACCTGTTTTTACGATTGGTCCCGTGTTGCGATTCAAACAACCCTCAAACAGGTAGGTCATCCCTTTGCAATGAATCTAATGTGATAGTTTAGAGGTATTTTTTAAGTGTTTCCTGAAAAACGGATTCGATGCCCTTGAACCTTTCTACTTTCTCTATAATTTATATTCCTCCTTTGTGTACCTAACACTGTCCCATAGCAAAATGCCTATATAATAACTACTCACAGCTAACAGCTAGTACATAAACTAGTAATCTTTCAACAACGATGGATGACCTTGAAATCATTTTTATCGATTCCCAACCGGAATCAACCATAAATCTGGACTCTCAGCCGAGCTCCGTAGACCTGTCCTTGATTTTTGGGATTAAGACCCAAACCTATCTCGAGAGCAACTTGACCTGGTTAAGTGACATTAAATGGGATGATGACGACGATGACCCAAGGAATGCAACGCCTAATAATGATAATCCATCATACATTTTCCCGGATGATGACAACATTTTCGATTTAGTAGATAATCAGGATGATGATAAAAGATCTCAACTCCAGGAACTACTTCGGGATGAAGATGATGATGACTTAATTGCTGCGGTAAAATTAGCTGAGGCGAAATTTTAATAATACGAATACATATTTATATAATAAGAATATTTTATGTATTTTTCTAAAAATAATATAAACATATGTATATAATAAATATAACACATTTAACCACTATTTATTTTAAATGTTTGCTGTTTTACTTTTGATTGGTTGAATTTCACTTCCTCTTATTACAAGAGAATCATAGGATTCGTTTGAAACAGGTTTCTTCCAAGTGAGGATTACATAAAAAGAATAAGTGGATTTCAGGTAGAATAGAGGTTGTAACCTTTCCCTCATATTATTAGATTGACCCAGTAGAAATCGTTTGAAACAGGTTTGTGAGCAGGTACTGTTTGTTTTGGATATAAAAGATTAAGAAGGTGTTTGGGGGCCTAAAAAGATACCATTTAAAAAGGAAACCCTTAGTCCTATTTCAATAGTGAAAGTGGTTAGTTCGATAAAAAAAAAAAAAAAAAAAAAAAAAAACTTAAAATGGCATCAAAAGTTAAGTGCAACATGTGTGATAAGTCCGTTGACTTTTCAGAGTTTCAATCTCATTATGAGAGATGCTCTGATTATCGTAATAATGTGGTGTGTGATCTTTGTTCTAAGTCCATCGACTTAATAGAGTTTGATAGTCATTATGAAGCATGCTTGGGACCTAGGAATGCTTTTGAGATTCTTATGAGCAAAGGATCTAATTCAAGTGATCTTCAAGGTCCTTCAACGTCAGGAGCTTCAAAACGGCCTCGATTGGATACTCCGATGGAACTAAGGATTATTGACTGTTCAATTTGCGGTGAAAGTTACCCTTCATCTAGGGAAAGACGCCATATGATGTCGGACAAACATAAGAATGCAAGAGCAGCTCAACTAGAGGAAAATGAAAACGTTATTTTAATTTCAACGGAGTCGCGATTTCCTTTAAAATCATATCGTGTTCACTCAAATAAAAGTGAACAGATTGATTTAAAAGAGTTTTTTCATGATTGCAAAAATGATATTATCAATTTATTGCGTCACTGCATGAGTGAGTACAGATCCATAAAATACAATTTAAAAGTATATGGATTATACGTTAAAAACACTGATGATGAAAGCTTAACAGAAACAATGAAGCATTTCATTACTCCATACAAACCAATATATGAAAACGAGCTGATTGATGATCATCTAAATGATACCATAGAAAATTTGATAACTCTCAGCAGTGAATTCCAGGAGAAGGATTCAGGTTGGGCAATAAAGTGTTTTAAATATTTTGAACTTACCATGATAAAACTAGAGCATATCGCTGCAAACAGGTTTATCCAAGCTCCCAAAAAAATTAAGTCACGAAATGCACTCATAAATGTTAAAAATGACGATGATTTTTGTTTCAAGTGGTGTGTTTTAGCATCATTGGCCTATGAAAAACACCTTAAAACTATATATCAAACAGCAGCATTAAAAAAAATTTACCGAGATAAGTTAACAATACCATCATCCTATCGATGCGGAAACATACGGCAAGACATCATTTATTATGAAGGAGTAAGATTAAATTTTTCCGGAATTGAGTTTCCAATAACAAGCAAAGGAATCAAGCGATTCGAATCAGCAAATGAGAATTTTAGCATCAATGTTTATGAAGTCGATGAGAATGGAAAAAACGTTGTGGGACCCACAGTGAGGACTAAGAAAATTCGGACTCACCACATAAACTTGCTTGGAATTAATAGTGATAATATGCAAATGATGCATTATGCATATATAACGTGCATGAGAAAATTATGCTATTCACAACATAGTAAATCCCATAATACTGCATATTTTTGCGAGAACTGCTTGCAATTTTATAGTACAACAAATACTATACATGACACTAAAGAGTGTGGAAAAGTTGCTGCTTTGTATCCTGAACCTGAACCTGAACGGACCGTACCCCTTCTCTGCAGCTCGTGGGAAAAGAATGGAAGAATTTAAAAACAAAAAAAATGAGTCTGGCACTCCCCAAATGCCAACAGGGAGCAATCCCAAACAGGGGAAGGCAGCGGCCCAAAGGCCTGGCCCGACCCGCAAATCAGCAGGGAAAACCTGCGCGGCGGAAGATGCTAGGGAGAGCCCAAAGGGGTCCCATCCCGGTGTCGGGGTGGGTGGTGAATTGGCTCCCAAAATCGATACCTTGGCAGAGTGGCTATGCAATCCTGCGGCTGCTCTGCCTGCTGGTAAAGTGGCGGGTGATGAGTCACCATCTACTAGTGTCCAAGCCAAATCTTTTACATATGCCGACAGAAGGAGTGCTGGCAATATACTCCGTCGGCAGAACGCACGCCAGATGTCCAGCCCGACGGACAAATGGATAAAGAAGGTTGAGTGGGCCTCGAAGGTGCTGCCGAACTTTGGCAAGGAAGCACCGAAGAAGGAAGCCCCTCAGCCAAAAAGGCAGCGCTCACAAGAGACTCCGGGGCCGACACCGAAGCGCTCCAGAGTGCTGCCTAACACATCATTCGCGCAGATTGCCAGAGAAAGGACGCTGATTGGCGTCCTGGACAAAGGCAGCGCGGACTCCCGGATACCTAGAAACCAGTGGAAGTGGGTGGAAGCGGCACTGGCCGACCGCTGCTTCGAGCTGCTGGAAAAGCAGCCTGGACCCCCCCCCGTCTGCAAAGACATGGGCTGGTACCAGGGCTGCATAAAAATCGTAGCCTGTGAAGACGAGCGCTCCGTACAGCTGTACAAAGCAGCGGTAGCGCAAGTCGGGGAAGTCTACCCAGGGGCGAAGCTCGTCGCTGTAGACTGGAGCGAAGTGCCCAGTAGACCAAGAGTCTGGGTGCCCGCCTCCATGAAGGAGCCGGAGCGCATCCTAAAAATGTTGCAAAGATGCAACCCCCACCTCCCAACAGCAGATTGGAAGGTGGTCAAAGTTGAGACGACACAGGGCCCCACAAACCAGGCGGTGGTCGTCCTCAACAAAGAGTCGCTGGCCCCGATTGAGGCTGCCAAAGGCGAGCTCAATTTTGGGTTCAGCTCTGTGACCGTAAAGGTCTACAAGTCGGATGCGGCGGCCGAGGCACGTCCTGTCGACAAGCCAGTTGAGCAGGACGCTGCCTCGGAGATCGAAGCACCCGACGATCACACAGAGATAGACCCAGAGGGCTACTCCACCGATGGCACGCTGAGATGCGACTTCGAGGCGATGTGTTGCCACGAGGAAGTCGAGGACGATCCGGATGCCGACATTACAGTGGTGGAGAACACTAAGGATGTCCTTGAGGCTCCTTCAGATCAATCTCCACCACTGTAAGGCAGCATCCGCTGCTCTTATACTCCGCCTCGAAGAGAGCGGAGCAGACGTAGCCCTGATCCAGGAACCTTGGATAGTGGGAGACAAGGTTTGTGGACTAGGGTCGAAGGAGTACAAGATAATTGTAGCTCAACATGAAGGTAAAACCCGCACCTGCATTCTCGCCAGAAAGCACCTTAATATCTTTCTGCTCCATAACTATAGCGATAGCGACAACACGGCGGCAAGCCTAGAGCTGAAAGGGACACATCTAAGGCTGATGTCGTCCTACATGGCCCATGAGGGAAACGATCCTCCCAACGACCTGGTTCGCAAACTAGCCAGCGACAGCGAGAGGTCGGACATAGACCTATTAATAGGTTGCGATGCCAACGCTCACCACACTCAATGGGGGAGCTCGAACACAAATGTAAGGGGTGAGTCACTTTTCAGCTTCATCCTCAACTCAAATCTACTTATTTGTAATCGGGGCAACGACCCCACTTTTATAATTAAAAATCGACAGGAGGTTATTGACATCACCCTAGTGTCTTCCAACCTGTTAGACATAGTCAAGAATTGGCAAGTCCTTGATGACCACTCTTTCTCTGACCACAGATACATCGAGACCACACTATCCCTCGAGTGTCCGAAACCTAAGGACTATATTAATCCCAGGAAAGCCAACTGGGAAAAATATAGCTCAGCCCTGGAGGACTTACTCCCCTCCAAAGCACCATCATGCCCTGACACAAAAGACGACCTAGATCGCCTAGTGAACAGGTTCACAGAGGCATGCAACAAAGCCTTCGCGGCAGCGTGCCCCTCTAGCAAACCTAGGGGGAAAAAGAAACCCCCCTGGTGGTCAAAACAAATAGACATCCTACGTAAAAGCTGCAGGACCCTCTTCAATAGGGCCAAAAGCGCGAACGAGGAGAGCCACTGGGCAGACTACAAAATCAGTCTGTCACTATATAAAAAGGAAACAAGGAAAGCAAAAAGGGCCTCTTGGCAAAAATTTTGCTCGGAAATTGAGGAAACGTCAGAGGCCGCAAGGCTTCGCAAGATTCTCTCAAAAACTAACCCCTCGGTAGGGTATCTTAAAAGGAATGACGGCACGTGGACTAACTCCAGTGAGGAGTCCCTGCAGATTCTACTAGACACACATTTTCCAGGGTGCACAACCATCGAGACGGCACATCTTCCAGGAGAGGGACCGGTAACCTCGATGGATCACATCCTCACAAAACGTAACATAAGCTGGGCAATAAACAGCTTCAACCCGTTCAAATCGCCAGGCCCAGACCAGGTAATCCCGGCCCAACTTCAGAAGGCCGGGGATACGGCCATCAACTGGCTACAAGGTATCTTCAGGAAGACACTGGCTGTGGGTACAATCCCGCGAACATGGCTTAATGCATAGATAGTCTTCATTCCCAAAGCTGGGAAAGCCTCGCACTCAGCTGCAAAAGACTTTAGACCAATCAGCCTATCGTCCTTCCTCCTCAAAACCTTTGAGAGACTCGTCGGGCTGCAACTGAGGACAACTATACACCCTCAGTTGCTGTCAGGCGCACAGCATGCCTACCGGAAAGGAAAATCCACGGAAACGGCTCTTCATGAAGTGATCTCAGCGGTAGAGAAATCTCTGCATCACAAAGAGTACTCACTCATAGCCTTTCTCGATATTGAGGGAGCTTTCAACAACGTTGTACCGGGCGCCATTACAGAAGCCCTGACTGACCTGGGGGTGGACCGTCACTTGGTGATGCTCATTGATCAATTGCTCACATGCAGGACGGTGACATCATCGATGGGATCGTCCGCCCAGTCAAGGTATGTCAACAGAGGCACCCCGCAAGGTGGTGTCCTGTCTCCTCTTCTGTGGAACATAGCAGTCAACAAGATTCTATGTGACCTAGAAGGGGGGGGCTGCAAAGTCGTGGCCTATGCGGACGACGTTGCGATTATCTTCTCGGGGAAATACCCCAAACACTGTGCGACTTAATGTCCACAAAGCTAGCGCAACTGTCGGATTGGACAGAATCGCGCGGTCTGGGAGTAAATCCCTCAAAAACGGAACTCGTACTATTCACAAATAAATACAAGGTCCCGCCCCTCAACCCTCCAATACTACAAGGATGCAGGCTCTCCTTTAGCGACAGTGCCAGTTACTTAGGGTTGGTAATTGACAAGAAGCTTAGCTGGAACCAGAATTTCAAAGACAGAGTGAAGAAGGCAATGACTGCACTCTACACATGCAAAAAAGCTATTGGGCTAAGATGGGGTATGATCCCAAGCATAGTCCAATGGATATATCAAGCTATAGTTAGACCAATACTACTCTACAAAGTTACGGTGTGGTGGCCGGCCCTATCAAAAAGGGCGATCACTAAGCAACTGGGCAAAGTCCAGCGGACTGCCGCCCTATGCATCAGCGGAGCTCTTCGCACCACCCCAAATGATGCGCTAAATGCCATCCTATGCCTACAGAGCCTTGACCTCGCAGGAAAGGAACGGGCAGAAGCAGCAGCAATACGTCTAAGAGACTCAGATCAATGGGTGACACAGTGCATAGGTCACTCAGCCATATTAAATAATAGCAGTACCGTCCCCTCAAAAACAGACTACCAAGTTCCAAGAGAGTACACAGACACTCCCTTCGACACAATCATCCCTCACAGAGACGAATGGCTCGAGGGACTCCCAGGCCCAGATGGGGCCATAAACATCTTCACAGATGGATCAAAGCTGGACGACAGAGTCGGAGGGGGAATCTACTCTGAACAGCTAAGCATAAGGCATTCCTTCAGACTCCCAGATCATTGCAGTGTCTTTCAAGCGGAAGTCATAGCAATCAGGGAGGCTCTAGACTGCCTACAAGCGGCTGCCGTCACGGCAAACAAGCTAAACATTTATAGCGACAGCCAGGCTGCGATCAAATCGCTGAGCGCGATTTCCTCGAACTCGGCCACCGTGGCAGACTGCCGCAAATCTCTGCACGAGATGGCTCAGCAATTTGCTATTAGCCTGATTTGGGTCCCGGGCCACCGGGACATCGAGTGCAACTGTATAGCGGACGAGCTGGCCAGATCTGGCACTACAATCCCCCTTCTCCAAGACAAGGAGGATATCTGTATGCCAATGGCCACCTGTAAGCTCATTATAAGGGAGCAATACAAGCGACTAAACAACGATATGTGGCAAACAGTGCCACGATGTCGCACAACTCGGCAAACATGGCCGACCATGGACATGAAGCGCACCTCCGAGCTCCTCAAGTTAAGCAGGAAAAGGTGCAGCGTAGTCACACGTTCCCTCACGGGACACTGGCTAATAGGCACCCACGCTAACAGGCTGGGGGCCCCACATAACGATTTTTGTCGCAGCTGTAGAGACGAGGAAGAGGAGGAGACAGTGGAACATCTGTTCTGCTCCTGCCCAGCTCTCAGCAGAAGAAGGCTACAGCACCTGGGCTCAGCCTTTCTACACGACATCTCAGAGATGTCCAAACTATGTCCCAGGAGGATAGCGAACTTTGTGAGAGCATCTGGCTGGGATAATTGCTGACAGGAAGTCTCACAACGCAGGAAGGAAATGATCCTATGCGGTATCACAACGGGCCGAAACCGGCCTAAGTGTGACGGGTTCCGAGCGAGCCCGGCAGCCGCCTCAACCTAACCTAACCTAACCATTCTGAACCTAATACCAAAACTGTATTCAAAAGTTTTTCTAAAAAACTATCTCCACCAGTAGTAATTTATGCTGACATCGAAGCAGTTTTGGAAAATTACCATATAAATCTTAATGATCCATCAAAATCATCAACTACTATGGCACAGAGGCATACAGCATGTGCAGCATCATTTTATATTGTACATAAATACAATGAACATCTAAATGAGATGTGGACATACGAAGGTAAATATTTTAACATTCCAGCATAGGCAATAAACTCATAAACATTATGATTTCGTTATTTCAGGACCGGATTGTATCCAAAAATTTTGTCAAGCACTTAGGATGAAAACCGATGGACTTTATGAGAAGTACTGGAAGTCCTATAAAAAACCAATCTATCAGTTTAACATTTGGGATGAGGATTATCAGGAACACGGTGATTGCTATGCCTGCGAGAAACAAATTTCTGATGATGATCGAGAAAAATTCTTTGATCAGTTTACAGGACAATATGTAGGTCCTATTCATAAGCTGTGTAAACAGACATTTAGATTAAGCGATCCCTTTTTCCCGGTAGTTTTTCATAACTTGTCTCGTTATGATATACATTTATTTGTTACGTCAATAAAAGATGAACTAAGACCCATTCCTTGCAATAAAGAGTTATATATTGCGTTAACTCAAAATTGTAAGCTCGATGAATCTTATCTTCATCAATATAAAATTAGATATATAGATTCAAATAGATTTTTAAATTCAAGCTTAGAAAAACTCGCTAGTTATATGAACATAGCGAATTTTAAAATTTTGAAAACTAAATATCAAGGTGAAAAATTTGATATGCTACGACGAAAGGGAGTATTTCCCTATGATTATTTGGATAGTTTTGAAAAAATTGATGAATCCCTGCTTCCTTCGCGAGATAATTTTTATAATTCACTGAATGATGAGGAATGTAGTGTTGAAGACTACAACTTTGCTCAGAAGGTTTGGAGCGCATTTAATTGCAAATCTATTAGAGATTATTTAAAATTATATTCGGAAAGCGATGTTTTAATTCTTGCTGATGTATTTGAGAATTTTAGGAGTCTTTGTTCCCGAGTGTACAGGTTAGACCCCATTAATTATGTTACTGCTCCTTCAGTTTCATGGGATGCAATGTTAAAATACACAAGGGTAGAATTAGAACTTGTTAGTGATCCTGACATTTATAATTTTTTAAAAACTGCTGTTCGTGGAGGGTTGACCCAATGTACTCAACGGATGGCAACAGCAAATAACAAATATTTAAATAATAAATTTAAGCCTACCGAACCCATAAATTTCCTTTCATATATTGACGCCAACAACTTATATGGATGGGCTATGAGTCAACCCCTTCCATTTTCTAATTTTAAATTTCTAAGTAACGATGAAATTTCATCTTTCAACGTTCTTAGCATATCGGCATCTAGTGATGTTGGATATATTTTAGAAGTAGATATGCGATATCCTGATGATATTCATAATAAGCATAATAGTTTACCTTTTTGCCCCGAAAATAAGATTCCACCAGGAGGAACGCAGACAAAACTAATAGCTGACTTAAGTGATAAAAAGAACTATATAATCCATTTGAAGCAGCTACAGTTATGTATAGAGCAAGGTATGATTTTAGAAAAAATATCTAGAGTTTTATCATTTAATCAGTCCTGTTGGCTGAAACCTTATATTGACCTCAATACATCTCTTAGAAAATTAGCTAGCAATGACTTTGAGATAAACTTTTACAAATTAATGGTTAATGCCGTTTACGGTAAAACAATGGAGAATGTAGAAAAACGTCGTGAGGTTGCATTAGTTAAGCATTATGATTCCAGACAAAACTCAGCAGGGTTTAGACAACGCATAGCAAGACATAATTTCCACAGTGTTGAAATCTTTGGAGATAATTTGGCTGCCATTGAATCAACTAAGTCCCGAATTTTTTATGATAAGCCCATATACATTGGAGTTAGTGTACTAGAACTTTCAAAATGGTTAATGTATGACTATTTCTATAATTTTCATTCTGTAAAATGTCCATCATCAAAAATACTCTATATGGATACAGATTCATTTATTCTATCATCAGAAGAAGATTTTTATGATTTAATTAAATTCAATCCTAATCGCTTTGATACAACCAATTACCTAGCCTCAAACAGATTCGGTATCAATCTCGCTAATAACAAAGAGCTTGGATTAATGAAAGACGAAAATGCAGGAAAAATAATGACGTCGTTTGCAGGATTAAAAGCGAAAGCATACTCATATTTAATTGCTAAAGATGATAACACTGACTATAACGTAAAAAAGGTTAAAGGCGTAAAAAAGTCAGTAGTGAAACGATTAACTCATACTCATTATATTGAATGCATTAAACATAAAAAAACTTATTATGGACAACAGAGAGTTATTAGAAGTAGAGGTCATAAAATTTATACTGAAATTGTATATAAGATAAGTCTAAATTATAAGGATGACAAAAGATTTATATTACCTGATAATATTTCAACATTAGCTCATAATCACTATGAAATTAAAAATATTTTAGGTGCTAGTAATAATACACAAAATATGGTATAAGTAAATTTAACATTATATTATTATTATTTTTTAATTTGTGTATAATTAAAACTATATTTCAATGTAAAAAATACACAAAAATAAATTAAATCTGATAAATATTTTGCGTGCTTAATTATTTTAATATACTCTTTTTATCTAGCCATGAATTGTGTGTTTCATCGAAACCTAACCATTTAACAAAAACTTGTTCTTTTTTCCTTCTGAGTATTTTTTCCACTAAGAAAGCATTTTCATCTTTAACTTTTTGGAGTTCTTGATCATAAAATGAGCCTTTGATCATTTCCCCCTTATAGTCCTCCAGTTCATATGTTACAGGATTAGTAGACTTTACTTTTAAAATTTTAAAAACTTCGGTTGTCCAGTTTGGATCATAGCCCATTGTAAAAATACCTTTATATTTACTTATTCTAACAGGATCACCAATGGAAAACTTGTGTTTAGGAAATACCTTACAAATATTATAAGCTGTTTTCAAAATAAACTCTTCATTTTGTTTGTTTACATCTATAGGCCTCATTTTTATAGTACGGTGATATGAATTATTATAATCTTTTAGTAAGTCATGCAAGGTATAAATCCACGTATGATTACCCTGCATACTAAAGATTTTCCACATACGATTTTTTAATGTTCTATTAAAACGTTCACAAATAGATGCCTTAAGGTGTGTATATGTGTGGTAATGGTTAATGTTATTCTTGTTCATTAACTCTCCGAAGGCTACATTAAAAAACTCCTTTCCTTGATCAGACTGAATATTTTTAGGTTTATGTTTAGATATTTTTAATATTTTCTTCAATGCTGATAAAACATCTAAAGCTGTTTTAGACTTAACGGGAACTGCATATGCATACTTCGAGAACGTGTCAATTACTGTCAGCAAGTACCTATATCCTTTGTTTTCCTTATAAAAGGGTATCATTTCAACTAAATCGATTTGCCACGTGTCATTAATTCCCTTTTGTACGAATTTACAACGAATGAAATTTCTTCTAGCAGGCTTATGTATTTCATTAACAACTTGTTGCTTACTCATTTTTAATATAATTTTTATTTTCTATTGTTATGTTGGGATGATTGCTTATTTAAAAGTGTTTGCTTATACTCAAGAACATCGCGTTTTATTTGATTACACATTTTTTTGGAAATTTCAAAGCATAAACGGGTTAAATCTATTTGCACATTTCTATCATAAGTACCGTCTAAATCAGCTAGTTGAACATCAAATTTTTGTAAGGCTGCACACTTAGGAATAATATTATTATAGTAGAGGTATATAATTTGTTGCTTAAGTATCGTATTCCAACATAAAAATGTGGTAAAAAAAATGCCTAATCTTAAAAACGATCTCCAGGACTCACTATCAAATTCAATTTTATTTCCAAACTGATTTATTATAAACACATACTGCTTATCTGATTTTCGAAATCTAAAATTACACTTAATTGTGGACAATAATGGATGGTCTATAATTGTATCAGGCATCAAAAAATCATACTGATCAAGTTTCAATTGGATATACTCCTTGTATGTAACCAATTGCATCCATTCATCTTTATCTAAACCGACGAAATTGTTTTTGCTTTGCTGCATCCATATCATTGGAGTGAATTTTCTTGTAGTTGAAAAACCGCATTTAAGTTTTAAATTATGTACTACATAATATTCGAGACCGAAAATGACTTCGTGATCCTGCTTCTTTCTAGTGGACCTAATTCTTTTTGATTGAAGCGTGTCCATTTGGGTTGAATGCTTTTGTTAAACTAAGAACTCTTACTAAATTGGGCTGTATATAAAGGAGATAGGAATCAACGACTCATTCAGTTTATTACAAAATCTCAACCCAACATGAACACAATCGACAGGAATTCAAGCGTTATAGTTGATTTTCAATATCTCTTTGGAAATAATAAACAACTTTTTATTAAGGAATTGGCGTTTATGCAAACCGGAACAGTAACACCAAACTTCTTTCATTTCAAACCACCATATCATCTGAATGAATTGGATAATGAAATGATTAAACAACAAAATATTAATCGTCAAACCATAAATGGATTGGAATGGTCAGATGGTGGTCAATATCATATTTAAGTTTAGGTGAAATACTTTCACCACTAAATAGATTTAGCACCGTTATTGTACGTGGTGAAATTAAAAAAAAGTTTTTATCTAAGTATTTAACAAATAATATTATTGATATCGATATAAGAAAAAGTCTCACATTTTATCCAAATTTTTTTACAAACTGTAGAATCCACAAAAAAATTCCTCTGAGATGTGCTCTAAATAATTTATTTAAGCTATTTGTTATCTTGGAAAATTCTAACTACGCTATCTACTGTAATAGTGACTCATATGTTTAGATTTTCAGTTTATATTCAGCACTTGTAGTAACTAGTTGTTTAAAATGGATTCATTTAAGCGTTTGTTTGAAAAGGATCCTCACAAAAGCGGATACACACAAGTTGTTTATTGTAATTATTGCGGATCTGATACTCACTTAGAAAAAAACTGCCCCAAAAAGCGCGATCAGGAGACGCGTAATTAGAATATCTTAGATGTTAGAAAACATTTATAAAATATTAATAAATAAAACATAACCCAAAAATGTTTAAGCAATTTATACATCCTTTTACAATGCTTATTTGCGGACCTTCAGGATCTGGTAAGACAACGTTTTTAGAAAATTTAATAAACAAAAGGAATGATTTGCTGAGCATTTCAATTAATCGAATAATTTGGTGTTATGGAGAGGAGCATGCTAAGCCAAATTTTAATACCATCGAATACTATAAAGGAGTTCCCGAAACAATTGAAAATGAAAATCATGAGCCTATTCTTTTAATACTAGATGACTTAATGATGGGTGCATTTAATAAAAATGTCTGTGAGCTATTTACAAAAGGATCACACCACAGGAATTTATCCGTAATAGTGGTTACACAAAATATACTTCATAAATCATCACATACTCGAGATATTTCACTAAACACAAAATACATCGTTGCGTTCAAAAATCCTAGAGATAAGCTACAATTTCAATGCTTAGCAAGACAAATTTATCCTGAAAATTCTCAGGAGCTCTTCAGAATATATAAGGAGGTGACAGATGAACCACATGGTTATTTACTTATTGATCTTACTCAGGGAATAAATGATCTCCTTAGATTTCGTACACATATTTTTAATTCTGAGTATACGGTTTGCTTTTCAGATGAAAATGGTTTACAAAAAGAATCTAAATCGACTGAAAGCGAACAAACATTTATTGTATGTGCTCAAAAGGGCAAATAATAAACTTCGAAATGCAATTATAAGTAATTGTGACATTGAGTTAGTAAAAGCATTAGTGGAGATAGTGTTGAATACTCTACGAGGAAATCATAAGATATCAAAAAAGCAACTATATGCTCTAAAAAAGTATAAAAATGCATTACGTCTTATTTCATGTCCAAAACGGTCAATAAATTCTAAGAGAAAAGTTCTCATCCAAAAAGGAGGATTTTTACCTGTTTTAATAAGTTCATTGCTTTCGGGGATTTTTGGAAAAATATTGAACAATGCTTAAAAATAAGCATCAATTAACCAAAGTTATTTTAATTCATCCGAATGCATATCAAAAATTGGTAAATAATGCCCAGAAAAACGATTTTATAAATATAACGTTTTTGCCTATTTTAAATGATAAAAAAACTAGTGACTTTAATAAATGGATTAAAATACGTCAAGAATTGTGTTACTATCAAAATAAAAAAAGAAATAAGACAATGGATATACGAACTACGCAGAACAAACGACTTTCACCACCTCAAAGCATTGGAATACAAACACAAGACGAGTCAGTTTGGTTAGATGTAAAACCTAACACTTCCATTCTTAACAATACAAATAATGAGTCCGCAAAAAAAGAACTCTCTATCACAAATAAGTTCTCTGATTTACCTAACGACATCGATGATGAAGATTTTCTGACCGAAAAATCTTTCAACTCAAAACCTAATAAGCGTAAAGTTGAGGATACTTCATTTTTAGACACTCAAGCATCAAAAAAATCAGCATTGACTAAAGTGAAGCTTACTGATAAACAGCGAAAGCTAAGAGTAAAACTTAAGAGGTATAAAAGTGAACCAAATCCATTTCAAGACTTGAAATACGTAAGTGGACGAGAAAAGTTGATGAGGGCTGTTAGAAACAGTAAGGCCGTGCAAATTGGAAAAAACAAAATTAATTGGTTTTCCTATAATTAATAAACTGCAAAGAACGTAGAACTAAAAATGGTAAATGTAACAGAGTTTTTCGTGACAGTACTTAGTAATGATTCGTTAAATGTATATCATGATAACGTTAAGTGTGCATTTACAAACATTGTAAATATTCCTGAAAACATGAACGATGACTGGGAAGTAGGAATTACAGACTTATATCTAAATAAATGTATAAAAAGCAGGCCTGAGAATACCTCAATCGCATCTGAAGAAACAACAGAATTCGTTATTAGCTTAGTAAATGGAGAAACATTTCGATATGAAAATGAGTCAATAGAGTCTGAACAGTTTCAAAATGGGTTGATTTTTGTTTACACTGACATTATCAAACCAAGATGTGTTGGAAATAAAAAACCTCGATGTCTTCGAGTATTACATTATAATGGAAAAGAGCAACTTATACAATTCAACAATATTGAATATTATCCCATTGAAATATGGTCTCCAAAAGAAATTTCGATCTTAATTACCGATTCCAAAGGGTATAAAGTACCATTTGAATCTTCAGCAATTCCAATTTTTGTTACCCTTCACTTTAAAAAACGAAAAGAAATGCTATAAATAATACTGTAAAGATGGAAATTTATTCAGAGTAGAAATAACCACCATGACGAAATCTTATCAACAATATTATTTAAATCAGTGTGGAGGAGGGTTGAATCATATAGGAAGTCTTTATGTTTCACCCAGAGTTATCCAACAAGGTAGAGGAATTGGGAATTTTTTTAGTGGTCTTTTTAATTACATAAAACCACTATTCCTTTCGGGGATAAACGCTATTAAAAACCAAGCTTCTGAGACTGGAAAGGCAGTAATAAATGAGTTTGGTCGAAAACCTTTAAGAACTATTATCCAAGATCAAAGTAAAATTGCTTTGCAAAACCTGTCAAATAAAGCCATTAATAAGTTAACCCGATTCCAGAATGGGGCAGGTAAAAAGAATAAAAAGAGAAGGTCTAGGAAAAAACTATCTCATTTATCATCTAAAGAAGGAAGCAAACATACGCAGTCGAGACCCCAAAAAAAAAAAATCAACAAAGAAATTAACTATAAGAGACATTTTTTCTAAATCAAAATGACCACCCATATTGAATGTATGAAAAGCGAATTGGATCTCTTTGAGCCACATCCTACACAAAGCTCTATTCTGAGAACAGAAGAAGTTTCATATAACCCCATAGCTTCGTTGGACAGTGCTTCTTCAATTGAATTCGTTTGCTTAGGAAATGGGGAAACATATCGAGACCTGTCAAGTGTTTACTTAAGACTTGTTGTGCAACTAAGAAAAAGTGATAATACCAACATTGAAGGAAACGATGTTGGAGTAGTGAATAATATTTTGCATTCAATGTTTAGAAGTTCGTCCGTATATTTAAATAATATTTTGGTTTCTCAGAGTGATAATAACTATCATTATAGATCGTATTTGCAAACGATTTTAAACTATGGTAGTGATGCCAGTGAAAGTCACTTAGCCACTCAAGGTTATTATCCTAATTATGGTAAATTAATATCTGGTAGATACGTTAACACCGATGGATCCATTATGCTCAAAAATATTTTTCAAAACAGTAATAAGGTTGAACTATTCGGAAAAGTTCATGGAGATATATTTAATCAACCAAAACTGCTTATAAATAATGTAGATTTGAGGATTACTTTTAACATTTTAATTCTTGCTGATGTATTTGAGAATTTTAGGAGTCTTTGTTCCCGAGTGTACAGGTTAGACCCCATTAATTATGTTACTGCTCCTTCAGTTTCATGGGATGCAATGTTAAAATACACAAGGGTAGAATTAGAACTTGTTAGTGATCCTGACATTTATAATTTTTTAAAAACTGCTGTTCGTGGAGGGTTGACCCAATGTACTCAACGGATGGCAACAGCAAATAACAAATATTTAAATAATAAATTTAAGCCTACCGAACCCATAAATTTCCTTTCATATATTGACGCCAACAACTTATATGGATGGGCTATGAGTCAACCCCTTCCATTTTCTAATTTTAAATTTCTAAGTAACGATGAAATTTCATCTTTCAACGTTCTTAGCATATCGGCATCTAGTGATGTTGGATATATTTTAGAAGTAGATATGCGATATCCTGATGATATTCATAATAAGCATAATAGTTTACCTTTTTGCCCCGAAAATAAGATTCCACCAGGAGGAACGCAGACAAAACTAATAGCTGACTTAAGTGATAAAAAGAACTATATAATCCATTTGAAGCAGCTACAGTTATGTATAGAGCAAGGTATGATTTTAGAAAAAATATCTAGAGTTTTATCATTTAATCAGTCCTGTTGGCTGAAACCTTATATTGACCTCAATACATCTCTTAGAAAATTAGCTAGCAATGACTTTGAGATAAACTTTTACAAATTAATGGTTAATGCCGTTTACGGTAAAACAATGGAGAATGTAGAAAAACGTCGTGAGGTTGCATTAGTTAAGCATTATGATTCCAGACAAAACTCAGCAGGGTTTAGACAACGCATAGCAAGACATAATTTCCACAGTGTTGAAATCTTTGGAGATAATTTGGCTGCCATTGAATCAACTAAGTCCCGAATTTTTTATGATAAGCCCATATACATTGGAGTTAGTGTACTAGAACTTTCAAAATGGTTAATGTATGACTATTTCTATAATTTTCATTCTGTAAAATGTCCATCATCAAAAATACTCTATATGGATACAGATTCATTTATTCTATCATCAGAAGAAGATTTTTATGATTTAATTAAATTCAATCCTAATCGCTTTGATACAACCAATTACCTAGCCTCAAACAGATTCGGTATCAATCTCGCTAATAACAAAGAGCTTGGATTAATGAAAGACGAAAATGCAGGAAAAATAATGACGTCGTTTGCAGGATTAAAAGCGAAAGCATACTCATATTTAATTGCTAAAGATGATAACACTGACTATAACGTAAAAAAGGTTAAAGGCGTAAAAAAGTCAGTAGTGAAACGATTAACTCATACTCATTATATTGAATGCATTAAACATAAAAAAACTTATTATGGACAACAGAGAGTTATTAGAAGTAGAGGTCATAAAATTTATACTGAAATTGTATATAAGATAAGTCTAAATTATAAGGATGACAAAAGATTTATATTACCTGATAATATTTCAACATTAGCTCATAATCACTATGAAATTAAAAATATTTTAGGTGCTAGTAATAATACACAAAATATGGTATAAGTAAATTTAACATTATATTATTATTATTTTTTAATTTGTGTATAATTAAAACTATATTTCAATGTAAAAAATACACAAAAATAAATTAAATCTGATAAATATTTTGCGTGCTTAATTATTTTAATATACTCTTTTTATCTAGCCATGAATTGTGTGTTTCATCGAAACCTAACCATTTAACAAAAACTTGTTCTTTTTTCCTTCTGAGTATTTTTTCCACTAAGAAAGCATTTTCATCTTTAACTTTTTGGAGTTCTTGATCATAAAATGAGCCTTTGATCATTTCCCCCTTATAGTCCTCCAGTTCATATGTTACAGGATTAGTAGACTTTACTTTTAAAATTTTAAAAACTTCGGTTGTCCAGTTTGGATCATAGCCCATTGTAAAAATACCTTTATATTTACTTATTCTAACAGGATCACCAATGGAAAACTTGTGTTTAGGAAATACCTTACAAATATTATAAGCTGTTTTCAAAATAAACTCTTCATTTTGTTTGTTTACATCTATAGGCCTCATTTTTATAGTACGGTGATATGAATTATTATAATCTTTTAGTAAGTCATGCAAGGTATAAATCCACGTATGATTACCCTGCATACTAAAGATTTTCCACATACGATTTTTTAATGTTCTATTAAAACGTTCACAAATAGATGCCTTAAGGTGTGTATATGTGTGGTAATGGTTAATGTTATTCTTGTTCATTAACTCTCCGAAGGCTACATTAAAAAACTCCTTTCCTTGATCAGACTGAATATTTTTAGGTTTATGTTTAGATATTTTTAATATTTTGTTCAATGCTGATAAAACATCTAAAGCTGTTTTAGACTTAACGGGAACTGCATATGCATACTTCGAGAACGTGTCAATTACTGTCAGCAAGTACCTATATCCTTTGTTTTCCTTATAAAAGGGTATCATTTCAACTAAATCGATTTGCCACGTGTCATTAATTCCCTTTTGTACGAATTTACAACGAATGAAATTTCTTCTAGCAGGCTTATGTATTTCATTAACAACTTGTTGCTTACTCATTTTTAATATAATTTTTATTTTCTATTGTTATGTTGGGATGATTGCTTATTTAAAAGTGTTTGCTTATACTCAAGAACATCGCGTTTTATTTGATTACACATTTTTTTGGAAATTTCAAAGCATAAACGGGTTAAATCTATTTGCACATTTCTATCATAAGTACCGTCTAAATCAGCTAGTTGAACATCAAATTTTTGTAAGGCTGCACACTTAGGAATAATATTATTATAGTAGAGGTATATAATTTGTTGCTTAAGTATCGTATTCCAACATAAAAATGTGGTAAAAAAAATGCCTAATCTTAAAAACGATCTCCAGGACTCACTATCAAATTCAATTTTATTTCCAAACTGATTTATTATAAACACATACTGCTTATCTGATTTTCGAAATCTAAAATTACACTTAATTGTGGACAATAATGGATGGTCTATAATTGTATCAGGCATCAAAAAATCATACTGATCAAGTTTCAATTGGATATACTCCTTGTATGTAACCAATTGCATCCATTCATCTTTATCTAAACCGACGAAATTGTTTTTGCTTTGCTGCATCCATATCATTGGAGTGAATTTTCTTGTAGTTGAAAAACCGCATTTAAGTTTTAAATTATGTACTACATAATATTCGAGACCGAAAATGACTTCGTGATCCTGCTTCTTTCTAGTGGACCTAATTCTTTTTGATTGAAGCGTGTCCATTTGGGTTGAATGCTTTTGTTAAACTAAGAACTCTTACTAAATTGGGCTGTATATAAAGGAGATAGGAATCAACGACTCATTCAGTTTATTACAAAATCTCAACCCAACATGAACACAATCGACAGGAATTCAAGCGTTATAGTTGATTTTCAATATCTCTTTGGAAATAATAAACAACTTTTTATTAAGGAATTGGCGTTTATGCAAACCGGAACAGTAACACCAAACTTCTTTCATTTCAAACCACCATATCATCTGAATGAATTGGATAATGAAATGATTAAACAACAAAATATTAATCGTCAAACCATAAATGGATTGGAATGGTCAGATGGTGAAATATCATATTTAAGTTTAGGTGAAATACTTTCACCACTAAATAGATTTAGCACCGTTATTGTACGTGGTGAAATTAAAAAAAAGTTTTTATCTAAGTATTTAACAAATAATATTATTGATATCGATATAAGAAAAAGTCTCACATTTTATCCAAATTTTTTTACAAACTGTAGAATCCACAAAAAAATTCCTCTGAGATGTGCTCTAAATAATTTATTTAAGCTATTTGTTATCTTGGAAAATTCTAACTACGCTATCTACTGTAATAGTGACTCATATGTTTAGATTTTCAGTTTATATTCAGCACTTGTAGTAACTAGTTGTTTAAAATGGATTCATTTAAGCGTTTGTTTGAAAAGGATCCTCACAAAAGCGGATACACACAAGTTGTTTATTGTAATTATTGCGGATCTGATACTCACTTAGAAAAAAACTGCCCCAAAAAGCGCGATCAGGAGACGCGTAATTAGAATATCTTAGATGTTAGAAAACATTTATAAAATATTAATAAATAAAACATAACCCAAAAATGTTTAAGCAATTTATACATCCTTTTACAATGCTTATTTGCGGACCTTCAGGATCTGGTAAGACAACGTTTTTAGAAAATTTAATAAACAAAAGGAATGATTTGCTGAGCATTTCAATTAATCGAATAATTTGGTGTTATGGAGAGGAGCATGCTAAGCCAAATTTTAATACCATCGAATACTATAAAGGAGTTCCCGAAACAATTGAAAATGAAAATCATGAGCCTATTCTTTTAATACTAGATGACTTAATGATGGGTGCATTTAATAAAAATGTCTGTGAGCTATTTACAAAAGGATCACACCACAGGAATTTATCCGTAATAGTGGTTACACAAAATATACTTCATAAATCATCACATACTCGAGATATTTCACTAAACACAAAATACATCGTTGCGTTCAAAAATCCTAGAGATAAGCTACAATTTCAATGCTTAGCAAGACAAATTTATCCTGAAAATTCTCAGGAGCTCTTCAGAATATATAAGGAGGTGACAGATGAACCACATGGTTATTTACTTATTGATCTTACTCAGGGAATAAATGATCTCCTTAGATTTCGTACACATATTTTTAATTCTGAGTATACGGTTTGCTTTTCAGATGAAAATGGTTTACAAAAAGAATCTAAATCGACTGAAAGCGAACAAACATTTATTGTATGTGCTCAAAAGGGCAAATAATAAACTTCGAAATGCAATTATAAGTAATTGTGACATTGAGTTTGTAAAAGCATTAGTGGAGATAGTGTTGAATACTCTACGAGGAAATCATAAGATATCAAAAAAGCAACTATATGCTCTAAAAAAGTATAAAAATGCATTACGTCTTATTTCATGTCCAAAACGGTCAATAAATTCTAAGAGAAAAGTTCTCATCCAAAAAGGAGGATTTTTACCTGTTTTAATAAGTTCATTGCTTTCGGGGATTTTTGGAAAAATATTGAACAATGCTTAAAAATAAGCATCAATTAACCAAAGTTATTTTAATTCATCCGAATGCATATCAAAAATTGGTAAATAATGCCCAGAAAAACGATTTTATAAATATAACGTTTTTGCCTATTTTAAATGATAAAAAAACTAGTGACTTTAATAAATGGATTAAAATACGTCAAGAATTGTGTTACTATCAAAATAAAAAAAGAAATAAGACAATGGATATACGAACTACGCAGAACAAACGACTTTCACCACCTCAAAGCATTGGAATACAAACACAAGACGAGTCAGTTTGGTTAGATGTAAAACCTAACACTTCCATTCTTAACAATACAAATAATGAGTCCGCAAAAAAAGAACTCTCTATCACAAATGAGTTCTCTGATTTACCTAACGACATCGATGATGAAGATTTTCTGACCGAAAAATCTTTCAACTCAAAACCTAATAAGCGTAAAGTTGAGGATACTTCATTTTTAGACACTCAAGCATCAAAAAAATCAGCATTGACTAAAGTGAAGCTTACTGATAAACAGCGAAAGCTAAGAGTAAAACTTAAGAGGTATAAAAGTGAACCAAATCCATTTCAAGACTTGAAATACGTAAGTGGACGAGAAAAGTTGATGAGGGCTGTTAGAAACAGTAAGGCCGTGCAAATTGGAAAAAACAAAATTAATTGGTTTTCCTATAATTAATAAACTGCAAAGAACGTAGAACTAAAAATGGTAAATGTAACAGAGTTTTTCGTGACAGTACTTAGTAATGATTCGTTAAATGTATATCATGATAACGTTAAGTGTGCATTTACAAACATTGTAAATATTCCTGAAAACATGAACGATGACTGGGAAGTAGGAATTACAGACTTATATCTAAATAAATGTATAAAAAGCAGGCCTGAGAATACCTCAATCGCATCTGAAGAAACAACAGAATTCGTTATTAGCTTAGTAAATGGAGAAACATTTCGATATGAAAATGAGTCAATAGAGTCTGAACAGTTTCAAAATGGGTTGATTTTTGTTTACACTGACATTATCAAACCAAGATGTGTTGGAAATAAAAAACCTCGATGTCTTCGAGTATTACATTATAATGGAAAAGAGCAACTTATACAATTCAACAATATTGAATATTATCCCATTGAAATATGGTCTCCAAAAGAAATTTCGATCTTAATTACCGATTCCAAAGGGTATAAAGTACCATTTGAATCTTCAGCAATTCCAATTTTTGTTACCCTTCACTTTAAAAAACGAAAAGAAATGCTATAAATAATACTGTAAAGATGGAAATTTATTCAGAGTAGAAATAACCACCATGACGAAATCTTATCAACAATATTATTTAAATCAGTGTGGAGGAGGGTTGAATCATATAGGAAGTCTTTATGTTTCACCCAGAGTTATCCAACAAGGTAGAGGAATTGGGAATTTTTTTAGTGGTCTTTTTAATTACATAAAACCACTATTCCTTTCGGGGATAAACGCTATTAAAAACCAAGCTTCTGAGACTGGAAAGGCAGTAATAAATGAGTTTGGTCGAAAACCTTTAAGAACTATTATCCAAGATCAAAGTAAAATTGCTTTGCAAAACCTGTCAAATAAAGCCATTAATAAGTTAACCCGATTCCAGAATGGGGCAGGTAAAAAGAATAAAAAGAGAAGGTCTAGGAAAAAACTATCTCATTTATCATCTAAAGAAGGAAGCAAACATACGCAGTCGAGACCCCAAAAAAAAAAAATCAACAAAGAAATTAACTATAAGAGACATTTTTTCTAAATCAAAATGACCACCCATATTGAATGTATGAAAAGCGAATTGGATCTCTTTGAGCCACATCCTACACAAAGCTCTATTCTGAGAACAGAAGAAGTTTCATATAACCCCATAGCTTCGTTGGACAGTGCTTCTTCAATTGAATTCGTTTGCTTAGGAAATGGGGAAACATATCGAGACCTGTCAAGTGTTTACTTAAGACTTGTTGTGCAACTAAGAAAAAGTGATAATACCAACATTGAAGGAAACGATGTTGGAGTAGTGAATAATATTTTGCATTCAATGTTTAGAAGTTCGTCCGTATATTTAAATAATATTTTGGTTTCTCAGAGTGATAATAACTATCATTATAGATCGTATTTGCAAACGATTTTAAACTATGGTAGTGATGCCAGTGAAAGTCACTTAGCCACTCAAGGTTATTATCCTAATTATGGTAAATTAATATCTGGTAGATACGTTAACACCGATGGATCCATTATGCTCAAAAATATTTTTCAAAACAGTAATAAGGTTGAACTATTCGGAAAAGTTCATGGAGATATATTTAATCAACCAAAACTGCTTATAAATAATGTAGATTTGAGGATTACTTTTAACATTGAAAAAACAGCATTTTATTTAATGGAATCTGAAACTGAATCAAATCTTAAAATATTGGAGGCCCAACTATTCATGAACCACATAACTATTAATCCGAGCATTTTATTGGCTCATCATCATGTTTTACAAACTAAAAATGCCATTTATCCATACAGCAAAGTTCAAGTAAAATCATTTACAATATATCCAGGAAATAATACATTATCAATTGACAATGCAGTTATTGGACAGCTTCCCAATTTTTTGGCTTTTTGCATGGTAAAAAACAAATCATATTCTGGAAATCGGGCATTAAACCCCTTCCATTTTGATCATTTTAAAATTCAACGCTTTAATCTATTGGTTAATGGAGTACAAGTACCATCGCAGGCACTTGAGTTTGATTTCTCGAACTCTGAAAATGCTCAAAGCTCTAGAGGATAAAATATGCTATTCAGATCAAGTGGAATAAAACATTATGATCGAGGTTTACAAATTACAAAGGAAATGTTTGATAAAAATAGTTTTATATTAGCATTTGACCTAACTGCAGACCATCACAATTCAACTGTATGCTCAAATTTAATATCACAAGGAGCCATCCGAATTGAAGGACGATTTTCGGAGCCTCTTACAGAAGCAGTTACTTGTCTGGTATACTGTGAATATGACTCAATGATTGATATTGATAAACATAGAAATATTCGTGTTCTATTGTAAAAATGAATACATTGCAAATCGATAAGTTGCTTTCCAAGCATTCAAAAACAAAAACAATTTTTAAAGGAGTTTATCCCTCTGATCAGCTGCCTCAAGTAATTTCGAAATATCCTGCTTTAATAATAGCAAACACAGATTCTTCAAGCCATTCAGGAACTCATTGGGTTGCTTTTTACTTTGAAAACAAATATTCAGCAGAATTTTTTGATTCATATGGTCAATATCCCCAAAATAAAGAATTTTTAAAAATATTAAGGAAAAATTCCACAAAGTTTACATTTAATAAACAACCACTGCAAGGTTATTTTTCAAATACATGCGGTCATTACTGTATCCTATATGGAATATTTAAAAGCAGCAAAAAAACATTAAATTGTTTTTTAAAACAATTTAAGAAAAATGATTTTTACTATAATGATAAGTTAATAATACAAATGTTTAAGAAAATTCGTTTAAAATAAAACACAATATTATTTTAGAGACATTTAAGATGTTTATTGATTTTTTGAGCTGGGATACAATCTTTTATTTAAGTTATAGTACTTTAACATTAGGTCTATAGCTTCTGCTTTCTTATTTGGTAGGGTATGACACAGGCATGTGTCAGGTCCGTCCGTTGCATCGTCATCACTCCAGGAGCATAGCTTATAATGAAAGCCAAACTTGGAGTACTGAAGCTCCTTTTCCTCCAGATCCTCCAAAATGCTCATCAAATTTTCAAGAATTTGTACGTGCTCCTCGAAGATCATCTCCTCGAATTGCACTAAAAAAAGTTGTATTTGTTTGGCATGCATCTTGGCCGTCAGCCATCGGGTGCTACAGGGGGACAAACGGATGACGGGTCGGCTCGCACAACTGTGAACTCGGAACTGAGGCGCAGCCGCTCCGGTTAGTAATACCCGGCGCGGTCTGCGTCTCACACCCCCCCTAGGACACAGAGGGTTGCGAGCGAACCGTCACCCGCCGTAACTGTGCACACCGGTGGAAGTGCGACTATACTCTCCCCGTGAGGGCGGCTGGAAACAGGTCCTAGCACGGTCATGTCTCTGCTAGGATGCTGGCGAATGATAGTCGGGCGGAGAGAAGAAAACTCTCAGTGAAATTACCCCAATCCAAGGTGACACTGTTATATGCCGAGGGATGCATGGCCGGGGGGGTGCCCGGTCGCTAATATGCGGACTCTGGATACCTGCCGACCTCCAGTTTAAATCAGGCTTCCCGGGGCAAGCGGGCTATGCCTCGGGTGACCAGCCCCTTCCCGCCTACTCGTGGGAACAAAAATGCCAAACACATCAAAAATACCAAATAAAAACACCGCAAAGGAGCTCGGTACTCCTCTTAAAGTACCGGAGGGACAAGCCAATCCCTCTGCACCAGCGCCTGGGAAACCGGGTCCAAAGAAGACGGGGAAGGAGACTGAGTCGGTCCACCGTCTTCAGGCAGCAGCCGCAGCGAGGGGGGGCCCGAAAAGCCAATCGGGTCCTTCCAAGTCGGGTAGCTCCAAGGGCGAAGCGGATACCGGGGCGGCTGCCAAGCAGAGCGTAATCGCGGCTGGTAGGCGCACCGGTACCGAAGAACCCATGGGAGCCCCGGCGGGCAGCGTCTCTGCACCACGGGGTGGAAAGCCGTCGTACCAGGACAGGAGACGAGCGGCTTTCATCCTGTCCAACGAAGACCCGAACTTCAAGGCGTCAGCCGAAGGAAAGGAGCAGAGGCTGTGGGCCTGCTCAATCCTTCCACTGTTCCAGCCAGCCAAAGCCGGAAAGGGCGCAGCCAAGGCCGCCAACAAGCGGCAACGCTCAGCGGAGGACCCCGCAAATCAGCCAGGCCAAGCCCAGCAAGCCAAGCGGGTGAAGACCCACCCCACGAACCGGTCGTTCGCTGAGGTGGCGAGGGGCAAGACCCTGATCGGTGTCCTGGACAGGGGCGCCGAGGACGGCCATGTCCCTCGCGATAAGTGGCACCTGGTGGAGAACGAGCTCCAGGACCGGTTCCTACTGGAACTGGAGGAGAACGGCGGACCACCGCCAAAGTGTGAGGACGCAGGGTGGCATCAAGGCAAGGTGAAAGCCATCGCCTGCCAAGACGCTCGCTCTGCGGCTCTTTACATGAAGGCGGTGGCGGCCCTAAAAGAGGTCTATCCAGGGGCGAAACTGGAGGCCGTGAAGTGGGAAGATGTCCCTAGTCGCCCGAGAGCCAGAGCGTGGGTCTCGGCTAAGCCTGCAGAGCCTGAGAAGATCCTCAGGTTACTGCAGGTCTGCAACCCCCACCTTCCTACAGCCGATTGGAAGGTGGCAAAGGTGGAGGATATCCAAGGGCAGAGGCGCCAGATTATCCTCGTCCTAAATGAGGAATCCATTGATCTCCTCGCAAAGTCGGACGGTGTAGTGGATTATGGCTACAAGAAGGTCACCATATCCACTTACAAGTCCGATCGCAAGGGCAGGCAAGCGGAGGTCGAGCCAGACCCGGAGCTGCCGGAGATCCCAAAAGAGGGGGCCTCGTGCGAGGAAGACAACCCGGCGTCGGATGCGGCGTCCATGATGTCGGACGATATCTTGGACGACTACGCGTTCGACGAGAGCGACCTAGCCAGAGGTCTCAGCCACATCGTTGTCGGGGAGGAGCCGGAGTCCCCTGACAGCGATCTAGAAGTAACAATGGTGGAGGCGAGCCTCAGGAATGTCGTTGACGCTCCTGCAGATAAACCTCCACCATTGTAAGGCAGCATGCGCTGCTCTACTGCTCCACCTGGCCAAGGGTGGAGCCGACATAGTCCTCATTCAGGAGCCCTGGATCCTCGGAAACAGGGTCTCCGGTCTGAGGACTTCTGACTACAAGCTATATGTAGCTGAAACCGCAGGTAAAATTCGTACCTGCATTCTTGCAAAAAGAGAGTTGCACCTATTTTTGCTCCCAAATTTCAGCAATGAAGACCACACCGCAGTGAGCCTCGAAGGCCAGGAGCGCTCACTGAGGATCTGCTCCGCATACATGGGGCATGAACAACCAGACCCCCCTCCACACGCGCCTCTCCGGGCTCTAATCGCAGACTGCTCGGCCAAGGACATCGGCCTAATTGTGGGGTGCGATGCCAATGCACATCACTGTCAGTGGGGAAGCACTGACACAAACGAAAGGGGTGAGTACCTTTTCAGTTACTTACTGACCACTCAGATGGTCTTACTAAACCGGGGTAGTGATCCCACCTTTATCATTAAAAACCGCAAGGAGGTCCTGGACCTCACGCTTGCCTCTCATGAGATACAGCGTAACATTGTATCCTGGAGGGTCCTGGAAGAGCACTCCTTCTCGGACCACAGGTACGTGGAAACTGTCTTCTCCTTCTCAGTACCGAAGCCAGTCCGATTCCGAAACATCAGGCGGACAAACTGGACTCGGTACTCTGATTACCTCTGTCGTGTTCTCCCTGAGCCCCCATCTGAGGAGGAGTTCTCCACGGAGGCCACGACTCGTCTTCTTAAGATCTTTACCGACGCCTGCAATAAGGCGCTCGACAAAGCATGCCCCTCTGGCAAGAACAGAGGCCGGAAGAAACCTGAATGGTGGAATCCGAAACTGGGTGAACTCCGGAAAGCCTCCCGGAGACTCTTCAATAAAGCTAAGGCTGAAAACGTTGAGCAAAACTGGGCCGAATACAAGGCCAGTCTGTCAACCTACAACAAAGAACTTAGAAAAGCCAAACGCGCCTCCTGGCGTAAGTTCTGCAGCGAAATCGAGAGTAACTCAGAAGCCTCACGCTTGCGCAGAGTTCTCTCGAAGACAACACCCACCCTGGGCTACTTGAAGAACACCGACCAGTCGTGGACTACGTCCAGCGAGGAGTCGCTAAATCTTCTCCTAAATACCCACTTCCCTGGCTGCGATGAAAACAGACCCAACTACCTCGCGCCTCCTTCTGTCGCCTCAAATGCCATCTTGGGACTGCTAAGCCAGGAGAACATTTCCTGGGCGATCAGAAGCTTTAAACCCTACAAGTCCGCGGGGCCAGACGGCATTTTCCCTGCCCAACTGATTCACGCGGGACATAAAGCCATTACTTGGCTCAAAATAATTTACGAGGGAATCTTCTCCCACGGGTGCATTCCTGACACCTGGCTTCAGACCAAAGTCGTATTCATACCCAAGGCAGGCAAGCCCTCGCACACTGCCCCAAAGGATTTCAGACCCATAAGTCTATCGTCTTTTCTTCTAAAGGCGATGGAGCGGCTCCTGGGGCTGCATCTAACGGCGTGCATTCCGTCCAGTCTGATCTCAGACTCCCAGCATGCCTATCGGAAGGGAAGATCCACCGAAACGGCCCTACACTCGATCACATCGATCATCGAAGCATCCCTTAATTTTAAGGAGTACACCCTAGTAGCCTTCCTCGACATAGAAGGCGCCTTTAACAACATCCTTCCGACCGCCATCACGGGCGCACTGACGGATCTGGGCGTTGACTCCAGGACGGTGAGCCTGATCGATCAGATGCTACAATGCAGGACGGTTGAGGCATCACTGGGGACGTCAACGTGTACCAGATTTGTCAGCAGAGGCACACCGCAGGGCGGAGTCCTCTCGCCCCTCCTATGGAACGTGGCAGTGAACACACTGCTGCGGGAGATAGAGGGGGGTGGCTGCCGTGTGGTGGCGTACGCGGACGATGTTGCCATAGCATTCTCCGGAAAATTTCCGCAGACATTGTGTGAGTGCATGACAAGTACTCTCACGAAAATTTCGAAATGGGCAGACAAATGCGGGTTAGGCGTCAACCCGTCTAAAACGGAACTGGTGCTTTTCACTAGGAAGTACAAAGTTCCGGTACTGATTCCCCCAAGACTATGTGGGGAAGCGCTAGTCTTCAGCAACAACGCCAAGTATCTTGGCCTAATCCTCGATAGAAAGCTCGATTGGAAATTGAGCATAGAGGATAGAGTAAAGAAGGCCACAGTGGCCCTCTATACTTGCAGGAAAGCCATCGGACTAAAATGGGGAATGACCCCCTATATAGTTCGGTGGCTCTACACCGCCATCATACGACCAATCATGCTCTATGGAGTGGTGGTATGGTGGCCAGCCTTGGACAGAAGGACATGCCTCAATAAACTCAGCAGAGTTCAACGCATGGCAGAGCTATGCATAACTGGCGGGCTACGCACTACTCCAGGGGAAGCCCTGGATACTGTGCTGGACCTCCTCCCTGTGGATCTCATGGGAAAGAAGGTGGCAACACTTTCCGCCCTCAGAATGAGAGAAGCCAGACTGTGGAAAGCATCCGCGGCTGGGCACTCGGGAATCCTGATGAGACTCCCGCAATTACCAGAGAGGACAGATTACTGTATCCCCAGTGATCACCTCTCGACGCCCTTCCAGGTATCAATCCCATCTAGGGAGGACTGGGAGAAGGGCGAACCAGGACCTGCAAATGCGGTCCACTTCTACACTGATGGCTCAAAGCTAGACGGCCGCGTGGGAGGCGGAGTCTACTGCAGCGAGCTGAACATCAGTCTTTGCTTCAGGCTCCCGGATCACTGTAGTGTGTTCCAAGCGGAGGTTGAAGCCATCAAGGAGGCCATTTCGATCGTCTCCAAATTACTTCTAGATACGCACTTAGTGTGCGTCTTCTCGGACAGCCAAGCAGCTATCAAAGCTCTAGGCTCAATATCGTCGAACTCAGCGACTGTAAATGACTGCCGCAGGTCTCTGCACGAGATCGCAGATCAGTTAGATCTCTTCCTTATATGGGTCCCCGGCCACAGGGACATCGAGGGGAATGACGCCGCCGACGAGCTAGCCAGGCAGGGTACTACGATTCCCCTCCTACCGGAGAGGGAGCAAGTAGCGATGCCCCTGGCTACGTGCAGGCTCCTAACGCACGAATTGTTCGAGCAAAATGCCAATAGGAGATGGCAGCAAACCGTTTCCTGTAAAGTCTCAAGATTGATATGGCCATATCGATCGAAGAAGCGCTCAGCAGAGCTGTATAAACTCAGCAGAGCACAGTGCTCTGCAGTTACTAGAGCCATTACGGGACACTGGCAGATCGGCACTCACGCCTCTAGACTGTCAATCCCTCATAACGACTTCTGCAGGAGTTGTCGCGACGAGGAGGAGGAGGAATCGGTCCCCCACTTCTTCTGCCACTGCCCAGCCCTTGGAAATCGTCGTCTTCGAATTCTCGGGGCCGCTTTCCTCACGGACATTTCGGACCTGTCCGTAATCAAACCAGGGACCTTGTCCAAATACATCCAAGCCACCGGATGGGACTGCCCTTAACCTGCAGTAGTATGCTCTCACGGTTCGGGCAACGCGAAGGGGCACATGCCCATGCGGCAACACAACGGACCTTTTATAGGTCCAAGTGAGCTTGGGGGCGGGAGGCTCTTATCCCCCCCCTCCCGGCTGCCGCCTTAACCTAACCTAACCTTGGCATGCATCTTGCAGCTGTCTTCTTGACTCTATTACTGATAATGATTCAAAGAGCAGGACTCTTTATATCCACGTCTTTGCTCTGTTTCCCTAACATTTTTCTTTACCCATGTATTGGAAATGATAAGTACTATATCTAGCCATCTCTTTTTTACATATGTATATTCTTAACCTTTTTGTTTATTTTTGTCTTTACATGTATAGTTGTCTCTTCTTCTCTTACATATATATATAATGGGAAATCTTTATTTACTCTTTACATATAAATTGGAAATGGGCAGTGCTATATCTATTCATCTCTTTTCCTTTATATATAAGATGTGAGATTCCATGCTCCTTCAACATCTTAAAGGGCGTTTTTGTGGAAAATTTGGTTACATAACTTTTAGGTAAAAATATCCAAAGCGGTTCGTTGTCCTTATCAGTTAAATAAAGGACTACTTTATTTCCAAATGATGTTTTTTTTATTTTACATCCATTGATCTTGTACTCAAATCCTATGCACAGGTCCTCAACCTTGGTGTATCCAACCGCCGGCTTTGTCTCGTTAAGTAATTCTAGGAAAGCCTAGGTATATATTTGATTAAGTGCTTATCATTTTCTATATAGAGATTTAAATATTCTTACATACCATTGTAGTAATAGAAACTATTCAAACTACTAATGATTTTATACTAAATTATTTAAAAGATTGCATGATCTTTTATACTCTCATTAATTAAATTTTATAAAAATGTGATCTGAGCAGATTGGTAGTTGAGTGATTATAAGTAAATGGTTTTAAAGCTGTAATGGCCAGATGTCTTAAGTCTGATTGGTGGTTGAGTAATAAGGGATGAATTATGGATACACTGCTGTATATTGGTTCAAATATTATATTTACATTTTTGGTCTTATATAACAGTCAACATGACACCCTAGAACATCTCATCTGCAACTGTCCTGCTCTCTTAAGGGCAAGGAGGAGATACCTGGGCGCCCCAGTGCTGGCATCACTGGAAGATGCCTCCAAGAGGACGCCACAGCACCTACTGGCCTATGCGAAAAATACCTCGATCCTCGAGGACTTAAAACCCACTAAACACTGCCGCGACGGTTCATCCGGACAACTAAGGGCCATACTGGCCTATGTGGGGCCCCCTCTGAGGGCCGTCCGGGTCAACCTAACCTAACCTATTTGAAGCTGTGGAAAAGGGTACCCGACTAACATGTGGTCTATATCAAACACATATTAAAAGTTACTCATCAATACAAAATTTAGTACAAGTCCGGGTACGTTAAACTGACCAAACATGGCGAGTACCCTGCCAAGTATTTTGATGGACAGAAAACGGCTGCGACAAGCATGTCCGGATGTGTCTTGTTGATATTGCCCAATAATTGCGGTTTTTTTATACCCGATACTCAAAATGAGTATTGGGGTATATTAGATTTGTGGTAAAAGTGGATGTGTGTAACGTCCAAAAGGAATCGTTTCCGACGCCATAAAGTATATATATTCTTGATCAGCATCAATAGCCGAGTCGATTGAGCCATGTCTGTCTGTCCGTCTGTCCGTCCGTCCGTCTGTCCGTCTGTCCGTCCCCTTCAGCGCCTAGTGCTCAAAGACTATAAGAGCGAGAGCAACGATGTTTTGGATCCAGACTTCTGTGATATGTCACTGCTACAAGAATATTTCAAAACTTTGCCCCGCCCACTTCCGCCCCCACAAAGGCCGAAAATCTGTGGCATCCACAATTTCGACGATACGAGAAAACTAAAAATCGTAGAAGATGACTATATCTTCTAGAGACCAAAATCTGAACCAGATCGTATAATTATTATAGCCAGAATCAAGAAAACAATTTCATTCTTTCTCGCTCTGTCTCTCTCTAACACACAGGTTTCATGGTTGGTTTTGCCAATTGCAAAATATGAGTTCAGGGATCTCAGAACCTATAAAAGCCAGAGCAACCAAATTTGGTATCCACACTCCTGTGATATCGGACCGAGACGAATTTGTTTCAAAATTTCGCCACGCCCCCTTCCGCCCCCGCAAAGGATGAAAATCTGGGGATATTCACAAATCTCAGAGACTATTAAGGCTAGAGTAACCAAATTTGGTATCCGCACTCCTGTTAGATCTCACTATAAAACGTTTATCTCAAAATTTCGGCCAACCTCCTTCCGCCCCCACAAAGGACGAAAATCTGTTGCATCCACAATATTGAGGATACGAGAAAACTAAAAACGCAGAATCATAGATAATGATCATATATATGAGATTGCTGAATCTGGATCAGATCAGATCATTTTTATAGCCAAAAGGAACAAATCAATTTGCACTGGCTACGCAGCACCCGACGTCACGCTCAGACTGATTTTCTGTCTCCCTCGCACGCACTCTTTGTCGTGTCGTTTAATATTAGCGGCGTCTGCCGGAGGAGAGCCATACTGACTTAGTATCGGGTATAACTGTAGAGTTGCGGTCTCCGCAGCAACTCACAACGTTCCCCCTCGTTCTTTCTGTTTTGTTCTATGGAAATATAAATGAAGTTTAAATTAAATAAATGTATTTGTGAAAAGTAATGCAAGATACCGCACGATACCACTTCCATTCCACTTGATTCCCTCTGACACTAATACCCAACTGCTCGGCATAACTGTTGCGCATCTGCCGCAGCCGCTCTAGTGTCTCTGGTGTTAGATTGTGGCTCAGATCGTTCAGTAGGCGATCCTCTGAATCGGTCTGGGGCATCAGCTCGAGCATCTTCATGTCATGCTTGATGGCCTTGCGCAGCTGGTCCAGCTCCGTCTGGCGCACTGCGCGCTGAGAGCGCAGGTTGTCGAGATGGTCGCGAAAGCCGTCCATCTCATCGGGCAGGGGCAGCGGGTCCGCCAGTAGAGGGAGCGGCAGTGCGCCCAGCTCTTCGCAGAGCTGCTCCTGCTGGAGCAGCAGCTCCCCGATCTCCGCCCGACGTTTCGAGAGCTCCTCGCGCAGATGCTCTATGCTTTTGTCCAGCTTCAGCTGCCATATGATCAGTAGCACATCGTCGGGCCTCTGACCAATGTCCACCGTCTCATGAAGGAGTCGGGTGAGGTCGCTGGCCTCGGCTCGGAGTGCGGCTATGTCATCCAGGATGGCCGCCTGCTTCTCCCGCGACTCGGTCAGCAGATCCGTATAGAAATTATCCGCGTGCGCCTTGAGTTTGTGCAGAAAGTCATGTGCATGTCTTCGGCTCGAACATGAGGGACCACATTGAGTGGAGCTGCTCCACATGCTCGCCAGTCATCTCAAGGATCTCTCCCTTGATGGAGGTTGGGTCAACCATAGCCAATAGGAATGGGTCTTTTATTCGCGAATGGAAGGAATTTATGTGATGTGTGCAGGATTTCGATTGCACAATGTGTTGCTCAAGGAAAATGCCTCCGCACAGATAAGTGACGCCTCTCGTGTTGGCACAAATTGCACAATGAAAATTTTGTGTGCTTGATTTGACTCATGCCTCAAAGCACAAAACAAGTTGATTCTGATTGATGTGCGGCCAAAAAAACACCTACTTTATATTGCAAATAAGTTCCTTCAAGGTTTTTCAGTTGTAAAGATAATTTAGGATGAGAAATGTGTTTACTAAAGCAGAATGCCACCGCACAGACTCGAATGACGCCAGACAAAATTTCGGTAAATTCAAAATGATGCTATTAGGGATAATATGTTAAATGTTAATTGGGCTTCTGTTCTCTCGCATCCTAGTGTAGACACGTCCTATAATTTTTCCCTGCATACGGTCCGTCGTATTATTGGTAACAATGCTTCCAAAAGGGTGCATGGCTCCTGTTTGAGATGCCAAGCTTTTTTGGCACCTATGTGTTTCAAAAACGAAAAGAGATTTTGGGTTAAACTTTATAATTCGTATTTAATCTTGGTGGCTTAGCGGAAGCCGATTGCTTGCTATTGCCAGATAAACTTTATGCGAGATCGATATGCAACCAATGCGCAGAGGGGTTAGCATAGAACTAAACTATAGACGACGGCGTTAGATCAAAGTGATTGCCGAAGTGGCGGCAGCAGATCAAAGTAGTTGCCGAAGTGGCGGCGGCAGAGAGCCCCTTTAGCGGGAGAGCGCAGCAGCTCTGCAGAACGTCAACGTTTTACAACATAGGCGGCTCTCTCTGCTCATACAATAATAATGTTAAAGTTACGGTTATTCTTCAGCGGCTGGCCCGAACATACTCCCCCCGTTGGGAGCTAGTCTCTCAACAGATTCCTTAAGGGGCAGCAAACATAGCCGAGTGACGGCCCTCCTGATGTTTCCTGAGGATGTCTTCAGGTCAGCGACGCGACACACTCCGTCCTTGCCCAAAACGACATCGATCACTCTAGCCAGTGGCCAACGCATTGGAGGAAGATTTTCGTCCTTCACCAGAACGAGGTCGTTCTTGCAGATGTTTTGCGCGGGGGTACGCCACTTCGCGCGCTCTTGCAAAAGAGTGAGATACTCTTCGCGCCAACGGCTCCAAAATATTTGCTGTAGTTGGGTGACCCGCTGCCAGCCATCCAGACGATTGTAGTTCAGCTTCGTTAGGTCAGGCTCGAGGATTTGCTCATGGGGGCCGCCTAAAAGCAGATGAGCAGGAGTCAAAACGTCTAAATCATCAGGATTTTCTGAAAGCGAGAGCAAAGGGCGAGAGTTAACAATTGCAGTGATCTGACAGATCAGAGTGCGCAGCTCGTCGAAGCTAAGCACAGATGGTCCAACAGAGCGGTACAGGTGATATTTTGCGGTCTTCACGGCCGCTTCCCACAACCCGCCAAAATGCGGAGAGCGAGGTGGGATGAAACGCCAGTCGATCGAGTCAGCCAAGCAGGATTCGTGGACCTCCTTCATATGCGGTTCGCTCAGACAAAGCTTCTTTAGCTCCAGAAGCTCGTTCTTGGCCCCAACGAAGTTTGTCGCATTGTCCGACCAAATTTGACTTGGCCTTCCTCGAGTGGAAGTAAAACGCTTTAGTGCGCCTAGAAACGATGCGGTGGTCAAATCCTTTACGAGCTTCATGTGTATAGCCTTAGAAGTGAAACAGATGAATACGCTAATGTAGCACTTGATCGGAGCCTCGTGCGGATTTCTGATCGGTAGAAAATAGGTCCCCAGTAATCTACTCCAGTGACTTCAAAAGCTCGAGATCCTTCCAAACGTTCCTTAGGTAGGTCTCCCATGATGTGTTCGACCATGCGCGGCCTAGTCCTGAAGCATCTCACACATCTGCTGACGACCCTTGACACTGCCTTAACACCTCCAATGGGCCAATATTCCAGCCGAATTTTGGATAGCAAGGCGCGAGGTCCGGCATGGAGGTTTCTTTCATGATAATATCTTATCAGCGCAAAGGTAATGGAATGTCCCTTTGGCAGAATGAGCGGGTGCTGAGCGTCAAATCCTAGCGATGAGTTGCCAAGACGACCTCCAACTCTAAGTAGTCCAGAATGATCGATGAACGGGTTGAGCGAACTAATAGAACTGGATTTCATGACTTGACCATTGCGCCGAATCTCCTTTATGTCCATCCACAAATTTGCCAGCTGAATGTGTCGAATTAGAAGATGCGTTCCTTGCCGAATATCAGAAACGGTGAGTCCTGGATGCCTAAGACGATGTATAAATTTATGCATGTAGGCGAATGTGCGCTGCATGCGAAAGAATGAATTCGCAAATTGACGAATCCGACCAGCAATAGAACCGATCTGTAAAGATACCCATGTCCTTTACATTCTGCATGATTTTCGCAAGCAAATGGGCTCCACTTAATTCCAGCTTAGGAATCGATATAGTCTTTAGCGGCGCCACTCGCGACTTTGAGCACAAAACGTGGCTCAAAGACTGGGCTTCCCTGGACACGACATACACGCAAGCGCCATATGCTTTCAAGCTGGCATCACAGAATCCGTGAACTTCTGTAGCCACACTTGAACGAAAAACCAAGCGAGGAAATGAGATCCGAGAAATGCTTGCCAAACTATTTCTCAAGTCCATCCAAGTTGAATGCAACGCTGAGGGTAGGCTTTCATCCCAATCCAAATTTTCTCTCCAAAGCTGCTGAAGGAAGATTTTGCACCTGACAATGACTGGATTTATCAATCTAAGAGGGTCGTAGAACCGCGCAATCGTAGATAAAACCGACCGCTTTGATGGCTTTGAGTTTGTGTCCAGTGCGGACAAGGCAAAAAGCAGCTGATCCGAAGCAGGGTCCCACGCTAAGCCGAGAGTTTTGGCAATGTCGCTTCCATCATTAAACTTTAGGAACTTCTCTATGTCATCTTCAGGGGTTCCCTCAAGTACTTCCTGGTGACTGGAGCACCATTTCCTAAGTCAAAAATGACCTCGGGACAGTAAAGCTGATGTTTGGTGCATCTTGTCCATGACCTGTGCGACCGAATTACCGCCCGAAATAAGGTCATCCACGTAAAACTCCTGCCGCAGAGCAGCTGAGCCAAGAGGGTAGGACTCACCCTCGTCGATGGCCAGCTGGTGCATTGCGCGGACCGCTAAAAATGATGCAGCCCTCGTATGTGACGGTGTCTAATGTGTAGACTTGAACCTCGGACTCGATGGAATCTCGCCATAGGATGCACTGATACAAATTGTCGGGTGGTGACACTCGTACGCAGCGGTACATTTTACAAATGTCCCCAGTGAGAGCGACTGGATATGTTCGAAAGCGAATCAATATGTTAAACAATGCAGGCTGAATAACAGGGCCTGTCATCATCACATCATTTAGAGAATATCCAGTTGATGTAGCTGCGGATCCGTCGAAAACGACACGGAGTTTTGTCGTCGTACTGTCCTCCTTTAGGACACAGTGATGAGGTAAGAAATATTTGCAGAGACTACGGGAATCAGGGTTGACTTGGTGCATATGATGCAAATCAATGTACTCCCTCATAAAGGCGGAATACCGCTCCTTGAGTGTAGGATTACGCTCCAGTTTTCGCTCCAGACTGATGAACCGTCGATAAGCCTGAGCATAAGATTCTCCTAAACGATCAGTATTGTTATTTAGCGGCAGACGAACTGCATACTCCCCGGATGGCAACCGTGAAAGGTGGCTTACGAAATGTGCTCACAATCGTCTTCTTCTTTGGTATTCAAACCAGCCTCCACACAATTCTCGACTTCCCAAAACATACGAAGAGTTTTATCCAACCTTGCTTCCATCTCAGCTATCGAATCTGGACAATTGTGCCGAGCTTGATACCTTCTGTCCACCGCCAGATACTATCCACCCAAGCCGGGTCTTCTGCAGAAGAGGCAGTCCATCGGTGAGTTTGATTTGCCCTACGCAGAGGAGATCATAAAAAACGCTCGCACCAATGAGAAGATCAACCCGTTGAGGATTGAAAAATGCAGGATCAGCGAGCTGAATGTTAGATGGAATACGCCAATCGGATACATTTACTGTCATACTTGGTTGAGAATCGGTAATCGTGGGGGCGATGAGAGCAGTAAGTGTAGTTGTGTAAGCAGAGGTGCGAGAATGCATACAAATGCTTATGGTGGATCCCTCAGTAGAAACGCTGGTATCGCCCAGCCCAGACACAAGTGCAGACGATTGAGTTCTCCTAAGCTGAAGCTGCTGGGCGAACCTGGATGTGACGAGATGCAGCTGCGATCCTGAATCTAAGATGGCACGACAAGGAACTAAAACGCCAGACCGATTCTTTACGAGAACCACGGCTGTAGCCAGAAGCACGACATCAGAGTGAAGACCTTGGGCAGCAAGAGAGGTAGACGAAGGAAGAGACGAGCTGCTAGCAGAATTTTGAGCAACGGAAAGAGTGTCCGGTTGAACGGCCAGATCGGGAGGAGTAATACCTGGGCAGCCTTGTGTTGTGGGCTGTATACTATCGAAGTGCAACAAACTATGATGCCTACCGCCGCATACTCGACATTTTCCACTATTGCATGCGCGGGTCCGGTGCCCCGGCTTAAGGCAATTGAAGCATAGGGAAAGCTTCTTCACTTCTTTGTGGCGCAGCAACGGTGAGAGATTTCCGAATATCTTGCACGAGTATATTCCATGGCCCGCTGAGTGGCAAAAGACGCATACAGACGGGTCGGCGGAAGAGTTGGAAGCTACAAACGTTTTCTTAACCTGCGTATAGGAATGGTTTTTTCCCACCTGATCGCTACTAGCGTGTGTCGCTGTAGCATATTCCAACCGCTCCATTTTCTGGCAGCGTTGCTGCAAGAATTCGAAGAATCTTTTTGATGTGTGCCTGGAAAACAAGTCTTTTGTTATTAAAGCGTTTATTAAGTATATCCAGAGTCGTACGATAATTGGCACTGGAGAGTTTTAACGATCGAACCGAATCCAAAGCCGCATCAGCGAGGCAAGAGCGAAGGTGCTGGAATTTCTCGATGTCACTGAGATCCGCATCCGCTTCAATCACCGATTTGAACATTGCCATAAAATCCGAGAACTCGACGTATCCACCAGAAAATTTAGGCACCTTCAGCTCAGGAAGTCGCTGCTTGTGAGCCATGATGATGGTACTATGTCCGGAATGGCTTGGCAGAGTCGTAGAATGGGCAGCGGCGTGTGACTGGCTTACTTCAACAGCAGCCAGCAACTCAGCTTTCAACGATATGAAAAGAGTATCGAAGATTTCGCGCAGCTCACTCCCAATCTCGTTTTGATCAAGAGCCTCCAACTCATTATGGGCCTTATTAAATTCCTCTCGAATTTCTGCCAACATATCAAGGCGCACCTCGACTTCCGCGGCGGTCAGCTTATCGATTTTATTCCCCGCGAAGGATTCGCCAAGCCTGTGCAATCGATCATATAATGACTGACTTTTACGCTTATGCAGACTCAGTCTGGAATCAGCCACCACAATATTTCCGCCCGCGCCTGTATTCGGATCGTTGTCCATGTTAACCGTTGTGCAATTCGACACAACAACGGAAAATGAAATACCGCTTAAGCGACGATGTATAGACACGAGAGCGAGAATGCAAGACACGAAAAGTCAAGAACCGCGGCTGCAGCTGCGCAGAGAATGAGAGATTCGACGCTTAAAGTACCGGAATTTGTCTATAAATATTTCAGCCGCCCTCTCACTGAATTTGCACTTTAAACTGTTTTTCAACGTGCACCCAAATGTATTTGTTGGTAGTTAAACTACCCAACAACAAAATATTGTATAAATAATAAGTTTTTTAACGGAACGCGATTAAGCAATGGTTTTATATCACGTCGGGGTCACCAATGTTTGAGATGCCAAGCTTTTTTGGCACCTATGTGTTTCAAAAATGAAAAGAGATTTTGGGTTAAACTTTATAATTCGTATTTAATCTTGGTGGCTTAGCGGAAGCCGATTGCTTGCTATTGCCAGATAAACTTTATGCGAGATCGATATGCTACCAATGCGCAGAGGGGTTAGCATAGAACTAAACTATAGACGACGGCGTTAGATCAAAGTGATTGCCGAAGTGGCGGCAGCAGATCAAAGTAGTTGCCGAAGTGGCGGCGGCAGAGAGCCCCTTTAGCGGGAGAGCGCAGCAGCTCTGCAGAACGTCAACGTTTTACAACATAGGCGGCTCTCTCTGCTCATACAATAATAATGTTAAAGTTACGGTTATTCTTCAGCGGCTGGCCCGAACAGCTCCTATAGACTGCCGTGGTATACGAAGGGTCTTATGAAATATAAGAATTTTCGTAATAAGTACTTTAAACGATTTGGTAAGACCCGGGACCCTGTAGATTGGGCAAGGTATGTGCAACATAAGAGGGAGTTTGCTTTTTTAGGTAAATTTTTGTATAACCAATATATTGCCGACGTTGAGAGGGAACTTTAAGTCAATCCCAGGTCTTTTTGGCATTTTATAAAGTCCAAAAGGTCAACGAGCTCTCTTCCTTCCGTTATGAACCTGGGCAGCTTGAGCGCTAATACGGATAATGGTATAGCAAACCTTTTTATACCCGATACACAAAATGAGTATTGGGGTATATTAGATTTGTGGTAAAAGTGGATGTGTGATACGTCCAGAAGGAATCGTTTCCGACCCCAAGTATATATATTCTTGATCAGCATCAATAGCCGAGTCGATTGAGCCCTGTCTGTCTGTTTGTCTGTCCGTCTGTCCGTCCGTCCGTCTGTCCGTCCCTATCAGCGCCTAATGCTCAAAGACTATAAGAGCTAGAGCAACGATGTTTTGGATCCAGACTTCTGTGATATGTCACTGCTACAAAAATATTTCAAAACTTCGCCCCGCTCACTTCCGCCCCCACAAAGGACGAAAATCTGTGGCATCCACAATTTCAACGATATGAGAAAACCAAAAACGTAGAATTGTAGAGAATGACCATATCTTTAAGACTGCGGAATCTGAATTGGATCGTATAATTATTATAGCCAGCATCAAGAAAACAATTTCATTTTTTCTCGCCCTGTCTCTCTCTAACACACACGTAGCATAGGCGGCTTTGCTTAGAGTAAAACATTAGCGCCTAGATCTCAGAGACTACAAAAGCTAGAGCAACCAAATTTGGTAACCACACTCCTAATATATCGGACCGAGACGAGTTTGTTTCAAAATTTCGCCACACCCCCTTCCGCCCCCGCAAAGGACGAAAATCTGGGGATATTCAAAAATCTCAGAGACTATTAAAGCTAGAGTGACCAAATTTGGTATCCGCACTCCTGTTAAATCTTACTATAAAACGTGTATCTTAAAATTTCAGATTGCTGAATCTGGATCAGATCAAATCATTTTTATAGCCAATAGGAACAAATCAATTTGCAGTGGCTACGCAGCGCCCGACGTCACGCTCAGACTGATTTTCTGTCTCTCTCGCACGCACTCTTTGTCGTGTCGTTTAATATTAGCGGCGTCTGCCGGAGGAGAGCCATACTGACTTAGTATCGGGTATAACCATAGAGTTGTGGTGTCCGCAGCAACTCACAACGTTCCCCCTCGTTTCTTCTTTCTTTAGCTCAAATTTTGAGCCATACGCAGCTTGGCACAGTTTCGATGTCTTAAACTCTATACCCTCGGTGGTCAATATTGGTACACTCGATGTATCGGAAGAGGACATTTTGGTGGCAATTGATGAATTCGATAATTCTAATAAACCCGACTGTGATGGCATTTCTGCCTTCCTGCTTCGCAACTGTGTTGTAGCGTTCTGTGAACCTCTCAAAATTCTATTCACAAATTCGCTGTTAACGGGTCAGTTTATTGGTAAGTGGAAAGCTGCCACGATGACGCCAATTTTTAAGAGAGGTACCAAAAATCTCATTTCCAATTATAGACCAATTGCCAAACTCAGCAATGTTTCAAAACTTCTAGAGCGAATCATTGCCAGAAAAATCACCTTCCTCATGAAATCCTACATTAGCCCAAATCAGCATGGTTTTATGCCGGGTAGATCAACAACCACTAATCTCATTGCTTTCAGTAATTTCTGCACTCGTGTCTTTGAAATGCACTCTCAAGTCGACGTTGTGTATACTGACTTTGCTAAAGCCTTTGACAAAGTCTCCCACTGGGCTTTAATAGCCAAGCTGCATCGGTTGGGGATTCATTCCTGCCTGCTCAGTTGGTTTAGGTCGTATCTTGAGCGGCGAGAGTATGTCGTATTGATAAATGGAAAGCCTTCGGCCCCATTCTTGGCTACTTCCGGCCTTCCACAGGGAAGTGCACTTGGTCCACTTCTGTTCTTAATTTTTATTAACGACATATGTCTCAGCATTCAAGCTTCTGAGCATCTGCTTTATGCTGATGATCTTAAAATCTTTCGATCTGTCAAAACCTTAGGCGAAAGTATCCTTCTGCAGCGCGACCTGGATAGAGTTGCTCGTTGGTGCAGACTTAATTCGCTCCCACTCAACATTAGTAAATGTTACTTTGTTTCTTTTAGCAAGCGTGTCTTTAATGTGCTGGCCTCATATTCAATAGATGGCCAGATGGAGATACTTGACCTCGGGGTCTTATTTGACTCTAGATTTCTGTTTGCAGGGCATATGAATTTAATATTGCCAAAAGCCTATGCAATGTTCGGCTTTGTTAAGCGCAATTCATCCCAATTCAAGGACCCATATACAAGGCTCAGTCTGTACGCATTCCTTGTGCGCTCGCTCCTTGAGTACGCTTCCATGGTCTGGAAACCCACCGGGGTCGTCCAAATTTCGCGCATCGAACGACTCCAAAGAAAGTTTCTGAAATTTGCACTCCAGCCTCTGCCATTTTCCATTCCGATGCCGTCCTATGAGTGCAGGTGTCGCCTCGTGCATCTCTCCTCTCTCGAGGATCGTAGGACCATTGCGGCTCAAATATTTATTTTTGACCTTTTAGTGGGTAATATCGATTGCCCTGACCTACTTAGTAGGATTAGCTTCACTACGCCCGCCAGGAGCCTCAGGACCCATGCACCCTTTGCAGTTGATCTCCACCGGACCAATTATGGCTTTCATGAGCCCATCAGTAGGGCGCTTCGGCAGCACAATGCGCTGCCAGCTGGAATGCGCTTTGACTTTTTGCCAGGGGAAGGGAGCCGTCAGACGGTTGCTTGTGGATTTCTTCCTGCTACATAATTAATTTACTAATGCTATTTTTTTTATTTGTTAATATAGAAATAAGTTAGCCTAGACAGTTAAGGATTTTTTGATTCCGTTGTCGAATAATAAATAAATAAATAAATTCTTGGTCTCTGTGATAAAACAATAAACTGAAAAATTTCGTTGTGATAGCCTTAAACAGATACTGACTAGATTCTGCATTCATTGGCGACTTAGATGACAAATATTTCTTCAATTCTATAATATCCTTTTCCCCAGTGTATGCAGAATGTTGCCCATTCCGTTCCATGTTATGTAATGGTAATGATTGGAACTGCAATGTTCTGCGAAAATTAGCCCTACCATCCCGGCTGAGCCACTTTAATAGCCGAAAGCTGAAGACATTCGGACAGTCGCTAAAAGTGAAATACAAATACAAAAAAAACCGCAATTATTGGGCAATATCAACAAGACACATCCGGACATGCTTGTCGCAGCCGTTTTCTGTCCATAAAAATACTTGGCAGGGTACTCGCCATGTTTGGTCAGCTTAACGTACTCGGACTTGTACTTAATTTTGTATTGATGAGTAACTTTTAATATGTGTTTGATATAGACCACATGTTAGTCGGGTACCCTTTTCCACAGCTTCAAATAAGTCGTACGGAAAAATATGGAAACGGGTTTGGTAACTGAATCGGGTTGGAAACGGAAACGGCCAATAATAAAATCGTCAAAAGTGTGTTTCAATGTTATTATCCTCAAATTCGATGCGCCGCATTTTCTTTTTTAAAATCGTTTCAAATCTGCTTGGATAACAGAATTTTAATATTAATTAAATTAAATTAAATTAAATATAAATATTTTCACACGTATTCTGCGAGCAGTGGCTCTGGCATGTGGCCTTTGTAGCTCCTGCTGTTGCTGCAGTGGGTACTGCGGGCAGTGCGTGGGCCACGGCTGGTATGTTCACCGTGTTGTGCGATACTTTGGTATAGCAATTCGATTCCTACTATAGTTTAATTTTTTCTTATCCCGCGCCGCAGGACGGCCACTCGTGGGCCACCTCTCCTTGGGCTCTCCAGGAAAGAGATCAAGTACCTCCCTCATGCCTCCTGCAATCTGTGAACGGGAGATCGAATTCCAATGTGTTGTAATAAGTTCGTACTCCGTCGCAGATCAGCCTTTTGTGTGGCTCTCTCACCGGCATTCGAGTCTTGCTAAATTGTTTGCACACACGTTTGGTCCGGGGGAAGACAGCAATATTTTCAGCAGGGGGGAAGCCCTGCCGTGTGCCGTTCCGAGTCGTGCCCCAGTTTTTGGAGAGGCGACGTCGGTGCTACCGTGAGTGCCTGCTGGTCTTGCAGTTGCAATTGCTGGGGCGTCTGCTGTTGTCTGCGTCCTCCCAGGATATCGTTGATGGAATGCTTTGTGTTCATCTGCTGCTGCTGGTGGTGGCTCCCACATGGGATGTGTGGTGGCAGACCAGGCCACCAGGGCACTCCATCGACGGGATAGAGGGGATGCTGGCCAGGGACCTGCGGCCAGGTAAGGGCTGCCCAGGAGTGAAGGGGCGGCGGCGTCCAGGTGTTGGAGCTGCTGCGGCAGACCGGAAGTCAACAAGTTCAACACAGACTAAAGAAGATTCTCGAACAAAAGGTTCGTTTCTTTTATTAACTTCAACTTTATGCGAATGAGCCGTTCGTTTTAATCCTCGACGAGCTGCATGTTTGTTAGGAAAGGGAATGCTGCCAATGCCCTGTGCTGTGGGACAGCATTGACCCGCGCAAAAATTTGGCGAAGGAGTACACTGAAACTTAGGATGGATTTGGGGCCACTGCTGATCTATGGCAACAACAGAGATTTAAACATAAGCTTGATTCATATTTATTTCGAAGGATGATATGATGCGATGCGAGTGCAGAAAGTCCACGCCGGTTAGGAGCTCACGCGAGAGACGCTACCATGATCGGGATCCCACACAATAGCTAGATAATGCTCATGGCAGGAAGTGGGACATGTGGACGCGGTAAGGGAACCGTTTTCCCAGATTCGTAGATCTGGTAGATACGGTTATTCTCAATAATTCTGCGCTTTTAGTTTTCTCGTATCATTTAACTAGATACTGGATACAAAATTAAGTTTCTCTAGCCTTTAAAGTCTCTGGGATCTAGGCGCTCATCGGTTCGCACAGACGGACATACATACATGGCTAAATCCATTCGGCTATTGATGCTGATCAAGAATATAAATACTTTATGAGGTCGGAAAAAATTAAAATTATCTAGCCTTGAAGGAAAGTGATTCATCAATCGGATAAAATTATGAGTTCGGAACTGAGGGTTATTCTTCATCGGCTTAACTCAGGCTGTTGAGCTGTTTCAATTGAGGGTTTTATTGGTAGATTAAGTGGGTTCAGGTGAAGAGGCGACTCTGAGTAAATGCTTAAAGTACGCTTGTAAACATCAAATACAACTTTCCATTACATTTTTATACCCGATACACAAAATGAGTATTGGGGTATATTAGATTTGTGGTAAAAGTGGATGTGTGATACGTCCAGAAGGAATCGTTTCCGACCCCATAAAGTATATATATTCTTGATCAGCATAAATAGCCGAGTCGATTGAGCCCTGTCTGTCTGTTTGTCTGTCCGTCTGTCCGTCCGTCCGTCTGTCCGTCCCTATCAGCGCCTAGTGCTCAAAGACTATAAGAGCTAGAGCAACGATGTTTTGGATCCAGACTTCTGTGATATGTCACTGCTAAAAAAATATTTCAAAACTTCGCCCCGCCCACTTCCGCCCCCACAAAGGACGAAAATCTGTGGCATCCACAATTTCAACGATATGAGAAAACCAAAAACGTAGAATTGTAGAGAATGACCATATCTTTAAGACTGCGGAATCTGAATTGGATCGTATTATTATTATAGCCAGCATCAAGAAAACAATTTCATTTTTTCTCGCCCTGTCTCTCTCTAACACACACGTAGCATAGGCGGCTTTGCTTAGAGTAAAACATTAGCGCCTAGATCTCAGAGACTACAAAAGCTAGAGCAACCAAATTTGGTAACCACACTCCTAATATATCGGACCGAGACGAGTTTGTTTCAAAATTTCGCCACACCCCCTTCCGCCCCCGCAAAGGACGAAAATCTGGGGGTATTCAAAAATCTCAGAGACTATTAAAGCTAGAGTGACCAAATTTGGTATCCGCACTCCTGTTAAATCTTACTATAAAACGTGTATCTTAAAATTTCGCCCCACCCCCTTCCGCCCACACAAAGGACGAATATCTGTTGCATCCACAATATTGCACATTCGAGAAAACTAAAAACGCAGAATCATAGATAATGACCATATCTATCAGATTGCTGAATCTGGATCAGATCAGATCATTTTTATAGCCAATAGGAACAAATCAATTTGCAGTGGCTACGCAGCGCCCGACGTCACGCTCAGACTGATTTTCTGTCTCTCTCGCACGCACTCTTTGTCGTGTCGTTTAATATTAGCGGCGTCTGCCGGAGGAGAGCCATACTGACTTAGTATCGGGTATAACCATAGAGTTGTGGTGTCCGCAGCAACTCACAACGTTCCCCCTCGTTTCTTCTTTCTTTAGCTCAAATTTTGAGCCATACGCAGCTTGGCACAGTTTCGATGTCTTAAACTCTATACCCTCGGTGGTCAATATTGGTACACTCGATGTATCGGAAGAGGACATTTTGGTGGCAATTGATGAATTCGATAATTCTAATAAACCCGACTGTGATGGCATTTCTGCCTTCCTGCTTCGCAACTGTGTTGTAGCGTTCTGTGAACCTCTCAAAATTCTATTCACAAATTCGCTGTTAACGGGTCAGTTTATTGGTAAGTGGAAAGCTGCCACGATTACGCCAATTTTTAAGAGAGGTACCAAAAATCTCATTTCCAATTATAGACCAATTGCCAAACTCAGCAATGTTTCAAAACTTCTAGAGCGAATCATTGCCAGAAAAATCACCTTCCTCATGAAATCCTACATTAGCCCAAATCAGCATGGTTTTATGCCGGGTAGATCAACATCCACTAATCTCATTGCTTTCAGTAATTTCTGCACTCGTGTCTTTGAAATGCACTCTCAAGTCGACGTTGTGTATACTGACTTTGCTAAAGCCTTTGACAAAGTCTCCCACTGGGCTTTAATAGCCAAGCTGCATCGGTTGGGGATTCATTCCTGCCTGCTCAGTTGGTTTAGGTCGTATCTTGAGCGGCGAGAGTATGTCGTATTGATAAATGGAAAGCCTTCGGCCCCATTCTTGGCTACTTCCGGCCTTTCACAGGGAAGTGCACTTGGTCCACTTCTGTTCTTAATTTTTATTAACGACATATGTCTCAGCATTCAAGCTTCTGAGCATCTGCTTTATGCTGATGATCTTAAAATCTTTCGATCTGTCAAAACCTTAGGCGAAAGTATCCTTCTGCAGCGCGACCTGGATAGAGTTGCTCGTTGGTGCAGACTTAATTCGCTCCCACTCAACATTAGTAAATGTTACTTTGTTTCTTTTAGCAAGCGTGTCTTTAATGTGCTGGCCTCATATTCAACAGATGGCCATCCTCTCTTAAAGCAGACGGAGATACTTGACCTCGGGGTCTTATTTGACTCTAGATTTCTGTTTGCAGGGCATATGAATTTAATATTGCCAAAAGCCTATGCAATGTTCGGCTTTGTTAAGCGCAATTCATCCCAATTCAAGGACCCATATACAAGGCTCAGTCTGTACGCATTCCTTGTGCGCTCGCTCCTTGAGTACGCTTCCATGGTCTGGAAACCCACCGGGGTCGTCCAAATTTCGCGCATCGAACGACTCCAAAGAAAGTTTCTGAAATTTGCACTCCAGCCTCTGCCATTTTCCATTCCGATGCCGTCCTATGAGTGCAGGTGTCGCCTCGTGCATCTCTCCTCTCTCGAGGATCGTAGGACCATTGCGGCTCAAATATTTATTTTTGACCTTTTAGTGGGTAATATCGATTGCCCTGACCTACTTAGTAGGATTAGCTTCACTACGACCGCCAGAAGCCTCAGGACCCATGCACCCTTTGCAGTTGATCTCCACCGGACCAATTATGGCTTTCATGAGCCCATCAGTAGGGCGCTTCGGCAGCACAATGCGCTGCCAGCTGGAATGCGCTTTGACTTTTGCCAGGGGAAGGGAGCCGTCAGACGGTTGCTTGTGGATTTCTTCCTGCTACATAATTAATTTACTAATGTTATTTTTTTTATTTGTTAATATAGAAATAAGTTAGCCTAGCCAGTTAAGGATTTTTTGATTCCGTTGGCGAATAATAAATAAATATATAAATTCTTGGTCTCTGTGATAAAACAATAAACTGAAAAATTTCGTTGTGATAGCCTTAAACAGATACTGACTAGATTCTGCATTCATTGGCGACTTAGATGACAAATATTTCTTCAATTCTATAATATCCTTTTCCCCAGTGTATGCAGAATGTTGCCCATTCCGTTCCATGTTATGTAATGGTAATGATTGGAACTGCAATGTTCTGCGAAAATTAGCCTTACCATCCCGGCTGAGCCACTTTAATAGCCGAAAGCTGAAGACATTCGGACAGTCGCTAAAAGTGAAATACAAATACAAACGAGGGGGAACGTTGTGAGTTGCTGCGGAGACCGCAACTCTACAGTTATACCCGATACTAAGTCAGTATGGCTCTCCTCCGGCAGACGCCAAACGACACGACAAGGAGTGCGTGCGAGAGAGACAGAAAATCAGTCTGACCGTGACGTCGGGTGCTGCGTAGCCAGTGCAAATTGATTTGTTCCTTTTGGCTATAAAAATGATCTGATCTGATCCAGATTCAGCAGTCTGATATATATGATCATTATCTATGATTCTGCGTTTTTAGTTTTCTCGTATCCTCAATATTGTGGATGCAACAGATTTTCGTCCTTTGTGGGGGCGGAAGGGGGTGGGGCGAAATTTTGAGATACAGGTTTTATAGTGAGATCTAACAGGAGTGCGGATACCAAATTTGGTTACTCTAGCCTTAATAGTCTCTGAGATTTGTGAATATCCCCAGATTTTCGTCCTTTGCGGGGGCGGAAGGGGGTGTGGCGAAATTTTGAAACAAACTCGTCTCGGTCCGATATATTAGGAGTGTGGATACCAAATTTGGTTGCTCTAGCTTTTATAGTCTCTGAGATCTAGGCGCTAATGTTTTACTCTAAGCAAAGCCGCCTATGCTACGTGTGTGTTAGAGAGAGACAGGGGGAGAAAAAATGAAATTGTTTTCTTGATTCTGGCTATAATAATTATACGATCTGGTTCAGATTTTGCACTCTAGAAGATATAGTCATCTTCTACGATTTTTAGTTTTCTCGTATCGTCGAAATTGTGGATGCCACAGATTTTCGGCCTTTGTGGGGGCGGAAGTGGGCGGGGCAAAGTTTTGAAATTTTCTTGTAGCAGAGACGTATCACAGAAGTCTGGATCCAAAACATCGTTGCTCTCGCTCTTATAGTCTTTGAGCACTAGACGCTGAAGGGGACGGACAGACGGACAGACGGACGGACGGACAGACGGACAGACAGACATGGCTCAATCGACTCGGTTATTGATGCTGATCAAGAATATATATACTTTATGGGGTCGGAAACGATTCCTTTTGGACGTTACACACATCCACTTTTACCACAAATCTAATATACCCCAATACTCATTTTGAGTATCGGGTATAAAAAAACCGCAATTATTGGGCAATATCAACAAGACACATCCGGACATGCTTGTCGCAGCCGTTTTCTGTCCATCAAAATACTTGGCAGGGTACTCGCCATGTTTGGTCAGTTTAACGTACCCGGACTTGTACTAAATTTTGTATTGATGAGTAACTTTTAATATGTGTTTGATATAGACCACATGTTAGTCGGGTACCCTTTTCCACAGCTTCAAATAGGTTAGGTTAGGTTGACCCGGACGGCCCTCAGAGGGGGCCCCACATAGGCCAGTATGGCCCTTAGTTGTCCGGATGAACCGTCGCGGCAGTGTTTAGTGGGTTTTGAAGTCCTCTAGGATCGAGGTATTTTTCGCATAGGCCAGTAGTTGCTGTGGCGTCCTCTTGGAGGCATCTTCCAGTGATGCCAGCACTGGGGCGCCCAGGTATCTCCTCCTTGCCCTTAAGAGAGCAGGACAGTTGCAGATGAGATGTTCTAGGGTTTCGGTTGCCCCAGGTTCGTCACATTTCCTACAACTGTCTCTGTTTGTGATTCCTAGCTTTGTCGCATGCGCCGCAGCCAGGCAGTGTCCCGTTAATATTCCCACTAATAATCTGCAGTCCTTCCGTGGTAGGTGCAGCAGGTAGTGGCTGAGTTTGTCATTGCGTTCCTTGCACATGATTTTCGAGGTTCTGCAGGCGGTGGTACTCCTCCACCTACATTCGGTTTGTGATCCGGCCTGCTTTTCTAGATCGCTTTGCAGCGTTCTGAGGGAGACAGGCACGTTCTCGGTTCTCGTATTCGCCAGCCCGACGCCTTCCTTAGCTAGTACGTCCGCCGTCTCGTTCCCTTCGATGCCCTGGTGGCTGGGAATCCAGTAGATCCGCACTGACTTTGTCGTGCTTAGGGTATCTAGTGCCTCCCTGCTCGCCAAGACATTTCTGGAACTGACTGCGGACGACTGCATGGATCTTATCGCCGCTTGGCTGTCGACGAATAGGTTGACCGCATCGTGTGCTCTTTCAGTGAGAAGAGCGACTTCCGCTGCTTTCCTGATGGCAAAAACCTCTGCCTGGAATATGCTACAATGGTCCGGTAGCTTATATGACAGCCTTATCTCAGGGTCTGTACAGTATAGGCCCGCTCCTACTCCTCCGTCCATCTTGGAGCCGTCCGTATATATATTGAGGTGCTCCGTTTGGTCTCTTCCGATTTTCCAGTCTTCAGGTCCCAAGGATGCAGCTGTTTTTACGTCGAGGCATGTTTGGGGGGTCATGTAATCAGTTGATCTGTTCATTTCCCTTCCAATTGAACTATGCCCGTATTCTTGTGGCGACATATTTCCTGAAGCGATGAGGCGTTGTGCTGCCTTTTCTGCAGTCAGACGGGCGTGGATGTCTAGGGGTTCGATTCCAAGTAGGGTTTCGAGTGCTTTTGTTGGGGTTGACCTCAGCGCCCCTGTAATACAGAGCAAAGCCTGTCGCTGAGTCCTTTCCATAAGCTTATGATACGTTTTCTTTCCAGTAGCTTGCCACCACACTAAGACTCCATACAGCAGAGTTGGTCGCACCACCGAGATGTAAATCCAATGCATCAGAGCCGGAGATAGGCCCCATGTGCTGCTGAGCATCTTCTTGGATTCATAAAGCGCAATGGTGGCCTTCTTCACCCTTTCCAATACATTGGGTTTCCATGCCAGTTTACTATCCAGTACTGTGCCCAGGTATTTGACTTGTGTTTTTGGGGTTAGCCTAGTTTGATTGATCTTCGGGGGGGTCCATATCGGTACCTTGTACATCTTGGTAAAGAGGATGAGGTCCGTCTTGTCCGCGTTGATACTGAGTCCTACTTCTTCCGCCCACTCGCGTATCTCCCTGAGTGTTCGTTGCATTAGTGAGCTGAGGGTCGATGGGCAAACACCCGTAATAAGTATGCTTATGTCGTCCGCATAAGCTGTTATTATTGGGGCCTTCCTTTCGTATCTCTTGATGAGGTCGTCGACCACCAGATTCCACAGGAGGGGCGACAGGACTCCACCCTGGGGTGTGCCTCTTCCACCATGGAAGCGGTGCCCCACTCTGATTGCACCCGTCTGCAACCTAGGAGGTTCCTTATCCACAGGTTGATTGCTGGGTGTGTATTAGTTGCTACCAGGCAATTTGTTATTGCTTCCGTAGCCACGTTGTTGAATGCTCCGGAGATGTCCACGAATACTCCCAGTGCATACTTTTTATTGTGAAGGGCTTTCTCAATGGTAGCTACTACCGAATGTAGTGCGGTCTCCACCGATTTCCCTTTAGTATAGGCATGCTGGTTGGTTGACATCAGTTTCCCCACCTCATTCCTGATGTGTAAGTCCAGCAGCTTTTCTAGCGTTTTTAATATAAAGGAGGTAAGGCTTATCGGTCTATAGTCCTTGGGACTCGCATGGCTGCACTTTCCTGCCTTTGGGAGGAAGACAACTCTCGAGGTTCTCCATTGGATAGGGATATGCCAGTACTTATACAAGCTGTGAATATTGCGGAGAGCCATGGGGTAATCGCCTCTTTGGTCACCTGCATCATGGCTGGGAATATCCTGTCAAGTCCTGGTGCTTTTGTGCCCGCAAAGGAGTCTATTGCCCAGTGGATTCGCTTGGTGGTTAACAGATCTGTTGGGGGGTGTTGTTCCTCGGTTGCTAGGTCCTGGTGCTCTTTGGCATCAGCGACCTCGGTGCAACCAGGGAAATGTTCCTCCATTAGTGCTGTTATGGCTTCGTCACTGCCCTCTGTCCACTGTCCGTCATCTAGCTTTAATTGGCTTTGTATGGTAGGCTGCTTAGAGAGCAGCTTCCGTAGCCTTGCGGTTTCTGGTACTTTCTCGATGTTGGAGCAGAAGGTCCTCCACGAGTTCCGTTGTGCTTTACGTATTTCCTTCTTGTATCTCCTGAGTAGGAGTCTGTATTCCTCATAGACGATCCCTTCGTTCGCTTGTTTGGCGATCTTAAAGAATTCCTTGAGGTTGTCCCTTTGAAGAGAGAGAGATCCCGGCTCCACCAGAGTGGCTTGGACCTCTTCTTCGTCCTCGAGGGTTTGCACGATGTGTGGTAGGCGTCCAGCAACGCGTTGGATAGGGTCTCTAGAGACTTCTCTATGTCCTCCGCGGATTTCACTGTGCCCGGACTCGCGAGCTTCGAAGTAACTGTCTTTTTAAACTTTTCCCAGTTTGTATTCCGGGGGTTTCTATAGACTATTACCTTCGAAGAATGTTTGAAGTCGCACTTAAACTGAATGTACTTGTGATCTGAGAAGGAGGGTCTTTCAAGGACCCTCCAGCTAGATACCGTAGTACTGTTTCCCGTTGCTAGTGTTAGGTCTAGCACGTTGGATGAAGTCGGACCCACGAAGGTGTGCTCCTCCCCGACGTTTGCTATATATAGATTAGTATAAAGTATAAAGTCTAAGAGTGACTCACCTCTATCATTGATGTCGGTGGATCCCCACACATTGTGGTGGGCATTGGCATCCGTCCCGATGACGAGTTGATAGTTTTTGGTGCCGGCTTCTGTCACCAGGCTCCTGAGTTCGTCGGGTGGTGCGGGTCTGTCGTGAGCCATGTAGCAGGAAGCCACCAGAAGGCGCTTTTCCTCGCTTTCCAGCATCACAACCGTCAGGTCATCCGTGCTGTAATGAGACATAAGGTAAGCATGGATTCCCTTTCGTACGAGTACGACGGTTCTGTTCCTGCTTACCGATGTTGCGTAGAACAGGTTGTGATTTGAGGACTTTAGTCCGGCCACTGAATTGCCTGTCGCAATCCAGGGCTCCTGGACTAGAGCTATGTCGGCGAGCCCTTGCTCCATGGCGATGAGGAGCTCCGCCGACGCTACCTTGCTTTTATGCAAGTTTAGCTGCAGCACACTCAGCATGGGTGGCTGGCTCACTTGCATCCGACGGGTTGACTACTAACGTCAGGTCACCGTCTTCCTCGTCTTCGTCCTCAAGCGCAAAACCCTGGGCGGCCTCCACGATGGACTCGAGACCTAAGTCCTTTTCCACCTCGCCTACCTGCAGGGTATGCGCGTCCTTGTCCTCAGGGTGGCGCTTTTTGAGGCGCAGGTAGACGCTACCCATGCCCCACGCCATCTTCCCGAACTTGGGATACAGCAGATCCTCTGCCTCCTTGTTTATTTGGAGGATCACACATTGGCCCCCCTCGTTGGGTAGTGGGCTTCCAATGTGTAGGATCCTCCAATCGGTCGTTGGTACGTCCGCGTTTTGCCGCTGAAGGAGCTTCAGCGCTCGGTCTCCCTGGATTGTGATGGGGAAGAGTACCTTCGCCTTAGGCTTGGACGGGATAAGCTCCCGGTCCACAACCTCCAGCTTGGCCCCCTCCCACATCGCCTCCAGTTGGCAGACCGTACGCGTCAGTCACCTTAGGGTTGGATCGTCGTTGCACTTTAGGATCTTAACCCCATTTAGCCACCCAGCACCATCGAACGTGGGCATAGGGGCCGCGGGGTCTTCTTCCATGTGTGCAAACAGTGCGTCGACGAGACGCGCGTGCACAAGCTTCCACTGTGTCGCTGACATCTTGCCGTTTTCCTCGCTCCGGTCGATGAGTGCCACGATCTAATGTCGTTTGGTCACATCGCTGACCTTCGCGTTCGATTTCGATGGCTTCTTGGCCACTTTCGGTGGAGGGGCTGCACTCTTGGGCCCGCGTTGCCGCTTGCTCGCCGGAGTGTCTTTAATGGCACTCTCAGTCGAGCTTTGCCTCTTGGTGGCCATCATCTCCTCCACCTTATTGGCATATTCGCCATTCGACGGCCTCATCTGTGGCATCTGGGCGTAATGTAGTCGGCCCTCTTCTACTTGCTGCTCGGCCCAGGCTAGCTTGACCTTCTCCTCCTGGGAGATGTCTACTTTACCTTGCAGCCGGCTTTGGATGTTGAGGGCCGCTTTGTATTGTGCTTTGGCCTTCATCCCCTCCTTGGAACGCTTCGGCCCTTCCCTACGCAGGGAGCTGGTGCCTGGTTCCGGTGAGCGGAGAAGGCTCTCTTCCTACGTCCTGCTCATAGAGAGCACGCTCTCCAGATCCGTGTCTGTGTCGACTACGGCATCTGTGCGGCTCAACTTGCAGGCTGCGGAGTGAGTTGTTTTTGTTGTTGTTGTTGTGGCAGTAGCTTTACAACTGACTTGGCCTGCTCCCGCCAAGTCTGAGGTGTGACCGCTGGCGACACGCAGAGAGGATTGCTCCTCCCCGTGCCCGCCGGTGGTAGCAGTCACGCTTCCCACCGACGTTTGGGTTGACATCCCAACCCGTGCTTTATCCTTCTTCGCCTCCATATTTGGCCCGAGGGTCCATACTGGTTAATATTTTTCGGGGGGACCACCCCCTAGCGTTTTAGGCCTGACCGCCAGGCACCTCTAGCCATGGCCCTGGTTCGGTTCCCCCGACTTTGAATGGGGAAGACGCCGGACCATAGCCTTAGCTAGACACAAAATTAAGTTTCTCTAGCCTTTAAAGTCTCTGGGATCTAGGCGCTCATCGGTTCGCACAGACGGACATACATACATGGCTTAATCCATTCGGCTATTGATGCTGATCACGAATATAAATACTTTATGAGGTCGGAAAAAATTAAAATTATCTAGCCTTGAAGGAAAGTGATTCATCAATCGGATAAAATTATGAGTTCGGAACTGAGGGTTATTCTTCATCGGCTTAACTCAGGCTGTTGAGCTGTTTCAATTGAGGGTTTTATTGGTAGATTAAGTGGGTTCAGGTGAAGAGGCGACTCTGAGTAAATGCTTAAAGTACGCTTGTAAACATCAAATAAAACTTCCCATTACATTTTTATACCCGATACACAAAATGAGTATTGGGGTATATTAGATTTGTGGTAAAAGTGGATGTGTGTAACGTCCAGAAGGAATCGTTTCCGACCCCATAAAGTATATATATTCTTGATCAGCATCAATAGCCGAGTCGATTGAGCCATGTCTGTCTGTCCGTCTGTCCGTCCCTATCAGCGCCTAGTGCTCAAAGACTATAAAAGCTAGAGCAACGACGTTTTATATCCGGTCTTCTGTGATATGTCACTGCTACAAGTATATTTCAAAACTTTGCCCCGCCCCCTTCCGCCCCACGAAGGCCGAAAATCTGTGGCATCCACAAATTCAAAGATACGAGAAAACGGAAAACGCAGAATCGTAGGAGATGTCCATATCTTCTAGAGAGCAAAATCTGAACCAGATCGTATTATTATTATAGCCAGAATCAAGAAAACAATTTCATTCTTTCTCGCTCTGTCTCTCTCTAACACACACGTAGCATAGGCGGCTTTGCTTAGAGTAAAACATTAGCGCCTAGATCTCAGAGACTATAAAAGCTAGAGCAACCAAATTTGGTATCCACACTCCTAATATATCGGACCGAGACGAGTTTGTTTCAAAATTTCGCCACACCCCCTTCCGCCCTCGCAAAGGATGCAAATCTGGGGATATTCACAAATCTCAGAGACTATTAAGGCTAGAGTAACCAAATTTGGTATCCGCACTCCTGTTAGATTTCACTATAAAACGTATGTCTCAAAATTTCGCCCCACCCCCTTCCGCCCCCACAAAGAACGAAAATCTGTTGCATCCACAATATTGAGGATACAAGAAAACTAAAAACGCAGAATCATAGATAATGATCATATATATCAGATTGCTGAATCTGGATCAGATCAGATCATTTTTATAGCCAAAAGGAACAAATCAATTTGCACTGGCCACGCAGCACCCGACGTCACGCTCAGACTGATTTTCTGTCTCTCTCGCACGCACCCCTTGTCGTGTCGTTTAATATTAGCGGCGTCTGCCGGAGGAGAGCCATACTGACTTAGTATCGGGTATAACTGTAGAGTTGCGGTCTCCGCAGCAACTCACAACGTTCCCCCTCGTTCTTTCTGTTTTGTTCTATGGAAATATAAATGAAGTTTAAATTAAATAAATGTATTTGCGAAAAGTAATGCAAGATACCGCACGATACCACTTCCATTCCACTTGATTCCCTCTGACACTAATACCCAACTGCTTAAGAACTATTAAAGCCGCCGGCGTGCTCAATTCAATTTGGGTTCGTTGGTATGGTCCGGCGATCCGCAATCGTCGGCTATGATACCTAGTAATGTACATTTGCCGAACGAGATTCTTTTCCTAGATGACTGTTTTAGTATGGGCTTATCCCAAGTAAATAATGTTTTTAATAGGCTAAATAAGATTTAAGACTTAATTTTTGTTAGTTCGGATATAGATTGCCATGTTACATGTTGCAAACTCCCCATCGCGGAATGTGACATGCATCATATGCCGTTGGAATTCTTAGTCAATTTCCATTTTTATTCGCCCTGGGCGGAACCATATTATGAATGCTTCTTTTCTAGTGTAAGCCTGAATGCTTGTGTGGTTCGGTTGTCCTTCTTGAAGATAATTTAATTTTTATTGGGCCAACATCGAAAATAAATGAAACAGAGATAAACAGATAAAGGTACATAAAATAAAATCAAACATAAAACGCAAATAAAAATTCCAAATTCCAAAAATATAGGTACATTTTAGTAGTAATTTCGATAGATAATCTCATCGTGGATTCGGCCACATGCGACTTTCACGTGGCGACGGGAGCTTCAATTGATTGCCAAATCGAGGCCTCTCCTCCTGATTGACCGCCTGCTTTGACGGTGTGTTGGCGGCCGACGCCACCGAATTGTGGTTTACGAGGACATGGCGAATTCGTGGCACAGCCACGCGATTGCGCTGATGCTGAGCCCCGCCGACGGGCAGCACTGAGGAGCGACTCGTGGGCACAAATTCGTCATAGGAGATCCCGGCTTCGCGGTCATTTTCAGTGGTCTCATCGGTCATATACTCGGAATCGCTGGGCGATCTTGTATCCGGCACCGCTGATTTTGTGCGTGGCTTCTTTTTCGAGCGTGTGCCAAGGCTGCGTCTGCCCAATCCCCCGCTGCGACGCAATGTGTTGTCCAGGACGCGGACCCGCTTTAGTGGCGACTTGGACGCCTTCAGCTGGCTGTTGGCCAGCCGATACCCCGAAGAGCTGGCGGCTGCTGATGGATTTAGTCGCTTGGGCAGATTCCCAGTGCTCTTGGTCATATTGGGAGTGATCAGCTGGATCGTTGGGGTCTTGCGCAACGACATTGTCGAGGACATTGAGGACATGTTCTTCAAAGTTCGGGGCGTGCGAGGGGCCGTTGAACCGGCAGTCGGCGGTGGCATCATCAATTTGCTGCTGCTGCCCGTCCTCGTGGTGGGCGGGGCCTTCTTGCGGGCCGAGCTCTGCTTGGCCTGCCGATAGTTCTCCCATTCGCCAGCCATCAGCTCCAGTATGTTCTCGCCATAAACCAGAAACGGGCCATGCGATTGCACCTCATAGGCGTGCACCAGTTCAGTGATCTGCTGCTCAATCTTGGGCAGCTTCGAGATGGCCTTGCGTTCCTTTTCCTCTTTAAGGAGCTGGCCGCCACGATTTTTGAAACGATTCGGCTCTAGAGCCTGCATGCGGGACCAAAGCTCTGCACGGCTCTCGTACAGATCGAAAATCTCCTTGTTGCACGTGTAGAAGCTCTTCAGATCATCCAGCTCCAGCTCGTGCAGCTCCAACAGGTCTTCGTTGTAATACTTATTGTAGTAGTTGGAGAAACGCTTGCGCTCCTGCTGGCTCTTGAGCGTTAGATCCCACCACTTGCTTATCTCGACGCGCAGCTGCTCGATGAACGTCTTGGGGTTCTGGCTGCGCAGTGCCTGGCAGCGCTGCAGCTCCGAATGGAGGATGTCATAGGTGCGCTGCGTATTCTCGGTGCACTCGCGCACTCGTCGCATGGCGCTCTCGTCCGTCTCCTGGAGGCGATCCCACAGCACGTATATCTTCTCGCGCATGTCATGGATTTTGGAGCGCAGCTCCTGGATCTGCTCGGCATAACTGTTGCGCATCTGCCGCAGCCGCTCTAGTGTCTCTGGTGTTAGATTGTGGCTCAGATCGTTCAGTAGGCGATCCTCTGCATCGGTCTGGGGCATCAGCTCGAGCATCTTCATGTCATGCTTGGTGGCCTTGCGCAGCTGGTCCAGCTCCGTCTGGCGCACTGCGCGCTGAGAGCGCAGGTTGTCGAGATGGTCGCGAAAGCCGTCCATCTCATCGGGCAGGGGCAGCGGGTCCGCCAGTAGAGGGAGCGGCAGTGCGCCCAGCTCTTCGCAGAGCTGCTCCTGCTGGAGCAGCAGCTCCCCGATCTCCGCCCGACGTTTCGAGAGCTCCTCGCGCAGATGCTCAATGCTTTTGTCCAGCTTCAGCTGCCATATGATCAGTGGCACATCGTCGGGCCTCTGACCAATGTCCACCGTCTCATGGAGGAGTCGGGTGAGGTCGCTGGCCTCGGCTCGGAGTGCGGCTATGTCATCCAGGATGGCCGCCTGCTTCTCCCGCGACTCGGTCAGCAGATCCGTATAGAAATTATCCGCGTGCGCCTTGAGTTTGTGCAGAAAGTCCTCGCATGTCTTCGGCTCGAACATGAGGGACCACATTGAATGGAGCTGCTCCACATGCTCGCCAGTCATCTCAAGGATCTCTCCCTTGATGGAGGTTGGGTCAACCATAGCCAATAGGAATGGGTCTTGTATTCGCGAATGGAAGGAATTTATGTGATGTGTGCAGGATTTCGATTGCACAATGTGTTGCTCAAGGAAAATGCCTCCGCACAGATAAGTGACGCCTCTCGTGTTGGCACAAATTGCACAATGCAAATTTTGTGTGCTTGATTTGACTCATGCCTCAAAGCACAAAACAAGTTGATTCTGATTGATGTGCGGCCAAAAAAACACCTACTTTATATTGCAAATAAGTTCCTTCAAGGTTTTCCAGTTGTAAAGATAATTTAGGATGAGAAATGTGTTTACTAAAGCAGAATGCCACCGCACAGACTCGAATGACGCCAGACAAAATTTCGGTAAATTCAAAATGATGCTATTAGGGATAATATGTTAAATGTTAATTGGGCTTCTGTTCTCTCGCATCCTAGTGTAGACACGTCCTATAATGTTTTCCTGCATACGGTCCGTCGTATTATTGGTAACAATGCTTCCAAAAGGGTGCATGGCTCCTATAGACTGCCGTGGTATACGAAGGGTCTTATGAAATATAAGAATCTTCGTAATAAGTACTTTAAACGATTTGGTAAGACCCGGGACCCTGTAGATTGGGCAAGGTATGTGCAACATAAGAGGGAGTTTGCTTTTTGAGGCAAATTTTTGTATAACCAATATATTGCCGACGTTGAGAGGGAACTTTAAGTCAATCCCAGGTCTTTTTGGCATTTTATAAAGTCCAAAAGGTCAACGAGCTCTCTTCCTTCCGTTATGAACCTGGGCAGCTTGAGCGCTAATACGGATAATGGTATAGCAAACCTTTTTTCTTCTTTCTTTAGCTCAAATTTTGAGCCATACGCAGCTTGGCACAGTTTCGATGTCTTAAACTCTATACCCTCGGTGGTCAATATTGGTACACTCGATGTATCGGAAGAGGACATTTTGGTGGCAATTGATGAATTCGATAATTCTAATAAACCCGACTGTGATGGCATTTCTGCCTTCCTGCTTCGCAACTGTGTTGTAGCGTTCTGTGAACCTCTCAAAATTCTATTCACAAATTCGCTGTTAACGGGTCAGTTTATTGGTAAGTGGAAAGCTGCCACGATTACGCCAATTTTTAAGAGAGGTACCAAAAATCTCATTTCCAATTATAGACCAATTGCCAAACTCAGCAATGTTTCAAAACTTCTAGAGCGAATCATTGCCAGAAAAATCACCTTCCTCATGAAATCCTACATTAGCCCAAATCAGCATGGTTTTATGCCGGGTAGATCAACAACCACTAATCTCATTGCTTTCAGTAATTTCTGCACTCGTGTCTTTGAAATGCACTCTCAAGTCGACGTTGTGTATACTGACTTTGCTAAAGCCTTTGACAAAGTCTCCCAATGGGCTTTAATAGCCACGCTGCATCGGTTGGGGATTCATTCCTGCCTGCTCAGTTGGTTTAGGTCGTATCTTGAGCGGCGAGAGTATGTCGTATTGATAAATGGAAAGCCTTCGGCCCCATTCTTGGCTACTTCCGGCCTTCCACAGGGAAGTGCACTTGGTCCACTTCTGTTCTTAATTTTTATTAACGACATATGTCTCAGCATTCAAGCTTCTGAGCATCTGCTTTATGCTGATGATCTTAAAATCTTTCGATCTGTCAAAACCTTAGGCGAAAGTATCCTTCTGCAGCGCGACCTGGATAGAGTTGCTCGTTGGTGCAGACTTAATTCGCTCCCACTCAACATTAGTAAATGTTACTTTGTTTCTTTTAGCAAGCGTGTCTTTAATGTGCTGGCCTCATATTCAACAGATGGCCATCCTCTCTTAAAGCAGACGGAGATACTTGACCTCGGGGTCTTATTTGACTCTAGATTTCTGTTTGCAGGGCATATGAATTTAATATTGCCAAAAGCCTATGCAATGTTCGGCTTTGTTAAGCTCAATTCATCCCAATTCAAGGACCCATATACAAGGCTCAGTCTGTACGCATTCCTTGTGCGCTCGCTCCTTGAGTACGCTTCCATGGTCTGGAAACCCACCGGGGTCGTCCAAATTTCGCGCATCGAACGACTCCAAAGAAAGTTTCTGAAATTTGCACTCCAGCCTCTGCCATTTTCCATTCCGATGCCGTCCTATTAGTGCAGGTGTCGCCTCGTGCATCTCTCCTCTCTCAAGGATCGTAGGACCATTGCGGCTCAAATATTTATTTTTGACCTTTTAGTGGGTAATATCGATTGCCCTGACCTACTTAGTAGGATTAGCTTCACTACGACCGCCAGGAGCCTCAGGACCCATGCACCCTTTGCAGTTGATCTCCACCGGACCAATTATGGCTTTCATGAGCCCATCAGTAGGGCGCTTCGGCAGCACAATGCGCTGCCAGCTGGAATGCGCTTTGACTTTTGCCAGGGGAAGGGAGCCGTCAGACGGTTGCTTGTGGATTTCTTCCTGCTACATAATTAATTTACTAATGTTATTTTTTTTATTTGTTAATATAGAAATAAGTTAGCCTAGCCAGTTAAGGATTTTTTGATTCCGTTGGCGAATAATAAATAAATAAATAAATTCTTGGTCTCTGTGATAAAACAATAAACTGAAAAATTTCGTTGTGATAGCCTTAAACAGATACTGACTAGATTCTGCATTCATTGGCGACTTAGATGACAAATATTTCTTCAATTCTATAATATCCTTTTCCCCAGTGTATGCAGAATGTTGCCCATTCCGTTCCATGTTATGTAATGGTAATGATTGGAACTGCAATGTTCTGCGAAAATTAGCCTTACCATCCCGGCTGAGCCACTTTAATAGCCGAAAGCTGAAGACATTCGGACAGTCGCTAAAAGTGAAATACAAATACAAACGAGGGGGAACGTTGTGAGTTGCTGCGGAGACCGCAACTCTACAGTTATACCCGATACTAAGTCAGTATGGCTCTCCTCCGGCAGACGCCGCTAATATTAAACGACACGACAAGGAGTGCGTGCGAGAGAGACAGAAAATCAGTCTGAGCGTGACGTCGGGTGCTGCGTAGCCAGTGCAAATTGATTTGTTCCTTTTGGCTATAAAAATGATCTGATCTGATCCAGATTCAGCAGTCTGATTTATATGATCATTATCTATGATTCTGCGTTTTTAGTTTTCTCGTATCCTCAATATTGTGGATGCAACAGATTTTCGTTTTTTGTGGGGGCGGAAGGGGGTGGGGCGAAATTTTGAGATACACGTTTTATAGTGAGATCTAACAGGAGTGCGGATACCAAATTTGGTTACTCTAGCCTTAATAGTCTCTGAGATTTGTGAATATCCCCAGATTTTCGTCCTTTGCGGGGGCGGAAGGGGGTGTGGCGAAATTTTGAAACAAACTCGTCTCGGTCCGATATATTAGGAGTGTGGATACCAAATTTGGTTGCTCTAGCTTTTATAGTCTCTGAGATCTAGGCGCTAATGTTTTACTCTAAGCAAAGCCGCCTATGCTACGTGTGTGTTAGAGAGAGACAGGGCGAGAAAAAATGAAATTGTTTTCTTGATTCTGGCTATAATAATTATACGATCTGGTTCAGATTTTGCACTTTAGAAGATATAGTCATCTTCTACGATTTTTAGTTTTCTCGTATCGTCGAAATTGTGGATGCCACAGATTTTCGGCCTTTGTGGGGGCGGAAGTGGGCGGGGCAAAGTTTTGAAATTTTCTTGTAGCAGAGACGTATCACAGAAGTCTGGATCCAAAACATCGTTGCTCTCGCTCTTATAGTCTTTGAGCACTAGACGCTGAAGGGGACGGACAGACGGACAGACGGACGGACGGACAGACGGACAGACAGACATGGCTCAATCGACTCGGCTATTGATGCTGATCAAGAATATATATACTTTATGGGGTCGGAAACGATTCCTTTTGGACGTTACACACATCCACTTTTACCACAAATCTAATATACCCCAATACTCATTTTGAGTATCGGGTATAAAAAAACCGCAATTATTGGGCAATATCAACAAGACACATCCGGACATGCTTGTCGCAGCCGTTTTCTGTCCATCAAAATACTTGGCAGGGTACTCGCCATGTTTGGTCAGTTTAACGTACCCGGACTTGTACTAAATTTTGTATTGATGAGTAACTTTTAATATGTGTTTGATATAGACCACATGTTAGTCGGGTACCCTTTTCCACAGCTTCAAATAGGTTAGGTTAGGTTGACCCGGACGGCCCTCAGAGGGGGCCCCACATAGGCCAGTATGGCCCTTAGTTGTCCGGATGAACCGTCGCGGCAGTGTTTAGTGGGTTTTGAAGTCCTCGAGGATCGAGGTATTTTTCGCATAGGCCAGTAGTTGCTGTGGCGTCCTCTTGGAGGCATCTTCCAGTGATGCCAGCACTGGGGCGCCCAGGTATCTCCTCCTTGCCCTTAAGAGAGCAGGACAGTTGCAGATGAGATGTTCTAGGGTTTCGGTTGCCCCAGGTTCGTCACATTTCCTACAACTGTCTCTGTTTGTGATTCCTAGCTTTGTCGCATGCGCCGCAGCCAGGCAGTGTCCCGTTAATATTCCCACTAATAATCTGCAGTCCTTCCGTGGTAGGTGCAGCAGGTAGTGGCTGAGTTTGTCATTGCGTTCCTTGCACATGATTTTCGAGGTTCTGCAGGCGGTGGTACTCCTCCACCTACATTCGGTTTGTGATCCGGCCTGCTTTTCTAGATCGCTTTGCAGCGTTCTGAGGGAGACAGGCACGATCTCGGTTCTCGTATTCGCCAGCCCGACGCCTTCCTTAGCTAGTACGTCCGCCGTCTCGTTCCCTTCGATGCCCTGGTGGCTGGGAATCCAGTAGATCCGCACTGACTTTGTCGTGCTTAGGGTATCTAGTGCCTCCCTGCTCGCCAAGACATTTCTGGAACTGACTGCGGACGACTGCATGGATCTTATCGCCGCTTGGCTGTCGACGAATAGGTTGACCGCATCGTGTGCTCTTTCAGTGAGAAGAGCGACCTCTGCTGCTTTCCTGATGGCAAAAACCTCTGCCTGGAATATGCTACAATGGTCCGGTAGCTTATATGACAGCCTTATCTCAGGGTCTGTACAGTATAGGCCCGCTCCTACTCCTCCGTCCATCTTGGAGCCGTCCGTATATATATTGAGGTGCTCCGTTTGGTCTCTTCCGATTTTCCAGTCTTCAGGTCCCAAGGATGCAGTTGTTTTTACGTCGAGGCATGTTTGGGGGGTCATGTAATCAGTTGATCTGTTCATTTCCCTTCCAATTGAACTATGCCCGTATTCTTGTGGCGACATATTTCCTGAAGCGATGAGGCGTTGTGCTGCCTTTTCTGCAGTCAGACGGGCGTGGATGTCTAGGGGTTCGATTCCAAGTAGGGTTTCGAGTGCTTTTGTTGGGGTTGACCTCAGCGCCCCTGTAATACAGAGCAAAGCCTGTCGCTGAGTCCTTTCCATAAGCTTATGATACGTTTTCTTTCCAGTAGCTTGCCACCACACTAAGACTCCATACAGCAGAGTTGGTCGCACCACCGAGATGTAAATCCAATGCATCAGAGCCGGAGATAGGCCCCATGTGCTGCTGAGCATCTTCTTGGATTCATAAAGCGCAATGGTGGCCTTCTTCACCCTTTCCAATACATTGGGTTTCCATGCCAGTTTACTATCCAGTACTGTGCCCAGGTATTTGACTTGTGTTTTTGGGGTTAGCCTAGTTTGATTGATCTTCGGGGGGTCCATATCGGTACCTTGTACCTCTTGGTAAAGAGGATGAGGTCCGTCTTGTCCGCGTTGATACTGAGTCCTACTTCTTCCGCCCACTCGCGTATCTCCCTGAGTGTTCGTTGCATTAGTGAGCTGAGGGTCGATGGGCAAACACCCGTAATAAGTATGCTTATGTCGTCCGCATAAGCTGTTATTATTGGGGCCTTCCTTTCGTATCTCTTGATGAGGTCGTCGACCACCAGATTCCACAGGAGGGGCGACAGGACTCCACCCTGGGGTGTGCCTCTTCCACCATGGAAGCGGTGCCCCACTCTGATTGCACCCGTCTGCAACCTAGGAGGTTCCTTATCCACAGGTTGATTGCTGGGTGTGTATTAGTTGCTACCAGGCAATTTGTTATTGCTTCCGTAGCCACGTTGTTGAATGCTCCGGAGATGTCCACGAATACTCCCAGTGCATACTTTTTATTGTGAAGGGCTTTCTCAATGGTAGCTACTACCGAATGTAGTGCGGTCTCCACCGATTTCCCTTTAGTATAGGCATGCTGGTTGGTTGACATCAGTCCCCCCACCTCATTCCTGATGTGTAAGTCCAGCAGCTTTTCTAGCGTTTTTAATATAAAGGAGGTAAGGCTTATCGGTCTATAGTCCTTGGGACTCGCATGGCTGCACTTTCCTGCCTTTGGGAGGAAGACAACTCTCGAGGTTCTCCATTGGATAGGGATATGCCAGTACTTATACAAGCTGTGAATATTGCGGAGAGCCATGGGGTAATCGCCTCTTTGGTCACCTGCATCATGGCTGGGAATATCCCGTCAAGTCCTGGTGCTTTTGTGCCCGCAAAGGAGTCTATTGCCCAGTGGATTCGCTTGGTGGTTAACAGATCTGTTGGGGGGTGTTGTTCCTCGGTTGCTAGGTCCTGGTGCTCTTTGGCATCAGCGACCTCGGTGCAACCAGGGAAATGTTCCTCCATTAGTGCTGTTATGGCTTCGTCACTGCCCTCTGTCCACTGTCCGTCATCTAGCTTTAATTGGCTTTGTATGGTAGGCTGCTTAGAGAGCAGCTTCCGTAGCCTTGCGGTTTCTGGTACTTTCTCGATGTTGGAGCAGAAGGTCCTCCACGAGTTCCGTTGTGCTTTACGTATTTCCTTCTTGTATCTCCTGAGTAGGAGTCTGTATTCCTCATAGACGATCCCTTCGTTCGCTTGTTTGGCGATCTTAAAGAATTCCTTGAGGTTGTCCCTTTGAAGAGAGAGAGATCCCGGCTCCACCAGAGTGGCTTGGACCTCTTCTTCGTCCTCGAGGGTTTGCACGATGTGTGGTAGGCGTCCAGCAACGCGTTGGATAGGGTCTCTAGAGACTTCTCTATGTCCTCCGCGGATTTCACTGTGCCCGGACTCGCGAGCTTCGAAGTAACTGTCTTTTTAAACTTTTCCCAGTTTGTATTCCGGGGGTTTCTATAGACTATTACCTTCGAAGAATGTTTGAAGTCGCACTTAAACTGAATGTACTTGTGATCTGAGAAGGAGGGTCTTTCAAGGACCCTCCAGCTAGATACCGTAGTACTGTTTCCCGTTGCTAGTGTTAGGTCTAGCACGTTGGATGAAGTCGGACCCACGAAGGTGTGCTCCTCCCCGACGTTTGCTATATATAGATTAGTATAAAGTATAAAGTCTAAGAGTGACTCACCTCTATCATTGATGTCGGTGGATCCCCACACATTGTGGTGGGCATTGGCATCCGTCCCGATGACGAGTTGATAGTTTTTGGTGCCGGCTTCTGTCACCAGGCTCCTGAGTTCGTCGGGTGGTGCGGGTCTGTCGTGAGCCATGTAGCAGGAAGCCACCAGAAGGCGCTTTTCCTCGCTTTCCAGCATCACAACCGTCAGGTCATCCGTGCTGTAATGAGACATAAGGTAAGCATGGATTCCCTTTCGTACGAGTACGACGGTTCTGTTCCTGCTTACCGATGTTGCGTAGAACAGGTTGTGATTTGAGGACTTTAGTCCGGCCACTGAATTGCCTGTCGCAATCCAGGGCTCCTGGACTAGAGCTATGTCGGCGAGCCCTTGCTCCATGGCGATGAGGAGCTCCGCCGACGCTACCTTGCTTTTATGCAAGTTTAGCTGCAGCACACTCAGCATGGGTGGCTGGCTCACTTGCATCCGACGGGTTGACTACTAACGTCAGGTCACCGTCTTCCTCGTCTTCGTCCTCAAGCGCAAAACCCTGGGCGGCCTCCACGATGGACTCGAGACCTAAGTCCTTTTCCACCTCGCCTACCTGCAGGGTATGCGCGTCCTTGTCCTCAGGGTGGCGCTTTTTGAGGCGCAGGTAGACGCTACCCATGCCCCACGCCATCTTCCCGAACTTGGGATACAGCAGATCCTCTGCCTCCTTGTTTATTTGGAGGATCACACATTGGCCCCCCTCGTTGGGTAGTGGGCTACCAATGTGTAGGATCCTCCAATCGGTCGTTGGTACGTCCGCGTTTTGCCGCTGAAGGAGCTTCAGCGCTCGGTCTCCCTGGATTGTGATGGGGAAGAGTACCTTCGCCTTAGGCTTGGACGGGATAAGCTCCCGGTCCACAACCTCCAGCTTGGCCCCTCCCACATCGCCTCCAGTTGGCAGACCGTACGCGTCAGTCACCTTAGGGTTGGATCGTCGTTGCACTTTAGGATCTTAACCCCATTTAGCCACCCAGCACCATCGAACGTGGGCATAGGGGCCGCGGGGTCTTCTTCCATGTGTGCAAACAGTGCGTCGACGAGACGCGCGTGCACAAGCTTCCACTGTGTCGCTGACATCTTGCCGTTTTCCTCGCTCCGGTCGATGAGTGCCACGATCTAATGTCGTTTGGTCACATCGCTGACCTTCGCGTTCGATTTCGATGGCTTCTTGGCCACTTTCGGTGGAGGGGCTGCACTCTTGGGCCCGCGTTGCCGCTTGCTCGCCGGAGTGTCTTTAATGGCACTCTCAGTCGAGCTTTGCCTCTTGGTGGCCATCATCTCCTCCACCTTATTGGCATATTCGCCATTCGACGGCCTCATCTGTGGCATCTGGGCGTAATGTAGTCGGCCCTCTTCTACTTGCTGCTCGGCCCAGGCTAGCTTGACCTTCTCCTCCTGGGAGATGTCTACTTTACCTTGCAGCCGGCTTTGGATGTTGAGGGCCGCTTTGTATTGTGCTTTGGCCTTCATCCCCTCCTTGGAACGCTTCGGCCCTTCCCTACGCAGGGAGCTGGTGCCTGGTTCCGGTGAGCGGAGAAGGCTCTCTTCCTACGTCCTGCTCATAGAGAGCACGCTCTCCAGATCCGTGTCTGTGTCGACTACGGCATCTGTGCGGCTCAACTTGCAGGCTGCGGAGTGAGTTGTTTTTGTTGTTGTTGTTGTGGCAGTAGCTTTACAACTGACTTGGCCTGCTCCCGCCAAGTCTGAGGTGTGACCGCTGGCGACACGCAGAGAGGATTGCTCCTCCCCGTGCCCGCCGGTGGTAGCAGTCACGCTTCCCACCGACGTTTGGGTTGACATCCCAACCCGTGCTTTATCCTTCTTCGCCTCCATATTTGGCCCGAGGGTCCATACTGGTTAATATTTTTCGGGGGGACCACCCCCTAGCGTTTTAGGCCTGACCGCCAGGCACCTCTAGCCATGGCCCTGGTTCGGTTCCCCCGACTTTGAATCGGGAAGACGCCGGACCATAGCCTTAGCTAGACACTGCATTACCCCGGACAGAGGAGGGTGGTGGAGGGTGGAGGGTTCAGCTAGAGGATTTTCGCCAGCCACAGCTTCAAATAAGTCGTACGGAAAAATATGGAAACGGGTTTGGTAACTGAATCGGGTTGGAAACGGAAACGGCCAATAATAAAATCGTCAAAAGTGTGTTTCAATGTTATTATCCTCAAATTCGATGCGCCGCATTTTCTTTTTTAAAATCGTTTCAAATCTGCTTGGATAACTGAATTTGAATATTAATTCAATTAAATTAAATTAAATATAAATATTTTCACACGTATTCTGCGAGCAGTGGCTCTGGCATGTGGCCTTTGTAGCTCCTGCTGTTGCTGCAGTGGGTACTGCGGGCAGTGCGTGGGCCACGGCTGGTATGTTCACCGTGTTGTGCGATACTTTGGTATAGCAATTCGATTCCTACTATAGTTTAATTTTTTCTTATCCCGCGCCGCAGGACGGCCACTCGTGGGCCACCTCTCCTTGGGCTCTCCAGGAAAGAGATCAAGTACCTCAAGTACAATCTGTGAACGGGAGATCGAATTCCAATGTGTTGTAATAAGTTCGTACTCCGTCGCAGATCAGCCTTTTGTGTGGCTCTCTCACCGGCATTCGAGTCTTGCTAAATTGTTTGCACACACGTTTGGTCCGGGGGAAGACAGCAATATTTTCAGCAGGGGGGAAGCCCTGCCGTGTGCCGTTCCGAGTCGTGCCCCAGTTTTTGGAGAGGCGACGTCGGTGCTACCGTGAGTGCCTGCTGGTCTTGCAGTTGCAATTGCTGGGGCGTCTGCTGTTGGTTCCTGCTTCTGCTTCCTCCAGAGCGTCCTCCCAGGATATCGTTGATGGAATGCTTTGTGTTCATCTGCTGCTGCTGGTGGTGGCTCCCACATGGGATGTGTGGTGGCAGACCAGGCCACCAGGGCACTCCATCGACGGGATAGAGGGGATGCTGGCCAGGGACCTGCGGCCAGGTAAGGGCTGTCCAGGAGTGAAGGGGCGGCGGCGTCCAGGTGTTGGAGCTGCTGCGGCAGACCGGAAGTCAACAAGTTCAACACAGACTAAAGAAGATTCTCGAACAAAAGGTTCGTTTCTTTTATTAACTTCAACGAGCCGTTCGTTTTAATCCTCGACGAGCTGCATGTTTGTTAGGAAAGGGAATGCTGCCAATGCCCTGTGCTGTGGGACAGCATTGACCCGCGCAAAAATTTGGCGAAGGAGTACACTGAAACTTAGGATGGATTTGGGGCCACTGCTGATCTATGGCAACAACAGAGATTTAAACATCAGCTTGATTCATATTTATTTCGAAGGATGATATGATGCGATGCGAGTGCAGAAAGTCCACGCCGGTTAGGAGCTCACGCGAGAGACGCTACCATGATCGGGATCCCACACAATAGCTAGATAATGCTCATGGCAGGAAGTGGGACATGTGGACGCGGTAAGGGAACCGTTTTCCCAGATTCGTAGATCTGGTAGATACGGTTATTCTCAATAATTCTGCGCTTTTAGTTTTCTCGTATCATTTAACTAGATACTGGATACAAAATTAAGTTTCTCTAGCCTTTAAAGTCTCTGGGATCTAGGCGCTCATCGGTTCGCACAGACGGACATACATACATGGCTTAATCCATTCGGCTATTGATGCTGATCAAGAATATAAATACTTTATGAGGTCGGAAAAAATTAAAATTATCTAGCCTTGAAGGAAAGTGATTCATCAATCGGATAAAATTATGAGTTCGGAACTGAGGGTTATTCTTCATCGGCTTAACTCAGGCTGTTGAGCTGTTTCAATTGAGGGTTTTATTGGTAGATTAAGTGGGTTCAGGTGAAGAGGCGACTCTGAGTAAATGCTTAAAGTACGCTTGTAAACATCAAATAAAACTTCCCATTACATTTTTATACCCGATACACAAAATGAGTATTGGGGTATATTAGATTTGTGGTAAAAGTGGATGTGTGTAACGTCCAGAAGGAATCGTTTCCGACCCCATAAAGTATATAAATTCTTGATCAGCATCAATAGCCGAGTCGATTGAGCCATGTCTGTCTGTCCGTCTGTCCGTCCGTCCGTCTGTCCGTCCCTATCAGCGCCTAGTGCTCAAAGACTATAAAAGCTAGAGCAACGACGTTTTATATCCGGTCTTCTGTGATATGTCACTGCTACAAGTATATTTCAAAACTTTGCCCCGCCCCCTTCCGCCCCACGAAGGGCGAAAATCTGTGGCATCCACAAATTCAAAGATACGAGAAAACAGAAAACGCAGAATCGTAGGAGATGTCCATATCTTCTAGAGAGCAAAATCTGAACCAGATCGTATTATTATTATAGCCAGAATCAAGAAAACAATTTCATTCTTTCTCGCTCTGTCTCTCTCTAACACACACGTAGCATAGGCGGCTTTAGGTTAGGTTAGGTTAGGTTGAGGCGGCTGCCGGGCTCGCTCGGAACCCGTCACACTTAGGCCGGCTTCGGCCCGTTGTGATACCGCATAGGATCATTTCCTTCCTGCGTTGTGAGACTTCCTGTCAGCAATTATCCCATCCAGATGCTCTCACAAAGTTCGCTATCCTCCTGGGACATAGTTTGGACATCTCTGAGATGTCGTGTAGAAAGGCTGAGCCCAGGTGCTGTAGCCTTCTTCTGCTGAGAGCTGGGCAGGAGCAGAACAGATGTTCCACTGTCTCCTCCTCTTCCTCGTCTCTACAGCTGCGACAAAAATCGTTATGTGGGGCCCCCAGCCTGTTAGCGTGGGTGCCTATTAGCCAGTGTCCCGTGAGGGAACGTGTGACTACGCTGCACCTTTTCCTGCTGTTTGCCACATATTGCTCCCTTATAATGAGCTTACAGGTGGCCATTGGCATACAGATATCCTCCTTGTCTTGGAGAAGGGGGATTGTAGTGCCAGATCTGGCCAGCTCGTCCGCTATACAGTTGCCCTCGATGTCCCGGTGGCCCGGGACCCAAATCAGGCTAATAGCAAATTGCTGAGCCATCTCGTGCAGAGATTTGCGGCAGTCTGCCACGGTGGCCGAGTTCGAGGAAATCGCGCTTAGCGATTACAAGCAGCAGCTTGTAGGCAGTCTAGAGCCTCCCTGATTGCTATGACTTCCGCTTGAAAGACACTGCAATGATCTGGGAGTCTGAAGGAATGCCTTATGCTTAGCTGTTCAGAGTAGATTCCCCCTCCGACTCTGTCGTCCAGCTTTGATCCATCTGTGAAGATGTTTATGGCCCCATCTGGGCCTGGGAGTCCCTCGAGCCATTCGTCTCTGTGAGGGATGATTGTGTCGAAGGGAGTGTCTGTGTACTCTCTTGGAACTTGGTAGTCTGTTTTTGAGGGGACGGTACTGCTATTATTTAATATGGCTGAGTGACCTATGCACTGTGTCACCCATTGATCTGAGTCTCTTAGACGTATTGCTGCTGCTTCTGCCCGTTCCTTTCCTGCGAGGTCAAGGCTCTGTAGGCATAGGATGGCATTTAGCGCATCATTTGGGGTGGTGCGAAGAGCTCCGCTGATGCATAGGGCGGCAGTCCGCTGGACTTTGCCCAGTTGCTTAGTGATCGCCCTTTTTGATAGGGCCGGCCACCACACCGTAACTTTGTAGAGTAGTATTGGTCTAACTATAGCTTGATATATCCATTGGACTATGCTTGGGATCATACCCCATCTTAGCCCAATAGCTTTTTTGCATGTGTAGAGTGCAGTCATTGCCTTCTTCACTCTGTCTTTGAAATTCTGGTTCCAGCTAAGCTTCTTGTCAATTACCAACCCTAAGTAACTGGCACTGTCGCTAAAGGAGAGCCTGCATCCTTGTAGTATTGGAGGGTTGAGGGGCGGGACCTTGTATTTATTTGTGAATAGTACGAGTTCCGTTTTTGAGGGATTTACTCCCAGACCGCGCGATTCTGTCCAATCCGACAGTTGCGCTAGCTTTGTGGACATTAAGTCGCACAGTGTTTGGGGGTATTTCCCCGAGAAGATAATCGCAACGTCGTCCGCATAGGCCACGACTTTGCAGCCCCCCCCTTCTAGGTCACATAGAATCTTGTTGACTGCTATGTTCCACAGAAGAGGAGACAGGACACCACCTTGCGGGGTGCCTCTGTTGACATACCTTGACTGGGCGGACGATCCCATCGATGATGTCACCGTCCTGCATGTGAGCAATTGATCAATGAGCATCACCAAGTGACGGTCCACCCCCAGGTCAGTCAGGGCTTCTGTAATGGCGCCCGGTACAACGTTGTTGAAAGCTCCCTCAATATCGAGAAAGGCTATGAGTGAGTACTCTTTGTGATGCAGAGATTTCTCTACCGCTGAGATCACTTCATGAAGAGCCGTTTCCGTGGATTTTCCTTTCCGGTAGGCATGCTGTGCGCCTGAAAGCAACTGAGGGTGTATAGTTGTCCTCAGTTGCAGCCCGACGAGTCTCTCAAAGGTTTTGAGGAGGAAGGACGATAGGCTGATTGGTCTAAAGTCTTTTGCAGCTGAGTGCGAGGCTTTCCCAGCTTTGGGAATGAAGACTATCTTTGCCTTAAGCCATGTTCGCGGGATTGTACCCACAGCCAGTATCTTCCTGAAGATACCTTGTAGCCAGTTGATGGCCGTATCCCCGGCCTTCTGAAGTTGGGCCGGGATTACCTGGTCTGGGCCTGGCGATTTGAACGGGTTGAAGCTGTTTATTGCCCAGCTTATGTTACGTTTTGTGAGGATGTGATCCATCGAGGTTACCGGTCCCTCTCCTGGAAGATGTGCCGTCTCGATGGTTGTGCACCCTGGAAAATGTGTGTCTAGTAGAATCTGCAGGGACTCCTCACTGGAGTTAGTCCACGTGCCGTCATTCCTTTTAAGATACCCTACCGAGGGGTTAGTTTTTGAGAGAATCTTGCGAAGCCTTGCGGCCTCTGACGTTTCCTCAATTTCCGAGCAAAATTTTTGCCAAGAGGCCCTTTTTGCTTTCCTTGTTTCCTTTTTATATAGTGACAGACTGATTTTGTAGTCTGCCCAGTGGCTCTCCTCGTTCGCGCTTTTGGCCCTGTTGAAGAGGGTCCTGCAGCTTTTACGTAGGATGTCTATTTGTTTTGACCACCAGGGGGGTTTCTTTTTCCCCCTAGGTTTGCTAGAGGGGCACGCTGCCGCGAAGGCTTTGTTGCATGCCTCTGTGAACCTGTTCACTAGGCGATCTAGGTCGTCTTTTGTGTCAGGGCATGATGGTGCTTTGGAGGGGAGTAAGTCCTCCAGGGCTGAGCTATATTTTTCCCAGTTGGCTTTCCTGGGATTAATATAGTCCTTAGGTTTCGGACACTCGAGGGATAGTGTGGTCTCGATGTATCTGTGGTCAGAGAAAGAGTGGTCATCAAGGACTTGCCAACTCTTGACTATGTCTAACAGGTTGGAAGACACTAGGGTGATGTCAATAACCTCCTGTCGATTTTTAATTATAAAAGTGGGGTCGTTGCCCCGATTACAAATAAATAGATTTGAGTTGAGGATGAAGCTGAAAAGTGACTCACCCCTTACATTTGTGTTCGAGCTCCCCCATTGAGTGTGGTGAGCATTGGCATCGCAACCTATTAATAGGTCTATGTCCGACCTCTCGCTGTCGCTGGCTAGTTTGCGAACCAGGTCGTTGGGAGGATCGTTTCCCTCATGGGCCATGTAGGACGACATCAGCCTTAGATGTGTCCCTTTCAGCTCTAGGCTTGCCGCCGTGTTGTCGCTATCGCTATAGTTATGGAGCAGAAAGATATTAAGGTGCTTTCTGGCGAGAATGCAGGTGCGGGTTTTACCTTCATGTTGAGCTACAATTATCTTGTACTCCTTCGACCCTAGTCCACAAACCTTGTCTCCCACTATCCAAGGTTCCTGGATCAGGGCTACGTCTGCTCCGCTCTCTTCGAGGCGGAGTATAAGAGCAGCGGATGCTGCTTTACAGTGGTGGAGATTGATCTGAAGGAGCCTCAAGGACATCCTTAGTGTTCTCCACCACTGTAATGTCGGCATCCGGATCGTCCTCGACTTCCTCGTGGCAACACATCGCCTCGAAGTCGCATCTCAGCGTGCCATCGGTGGAGTAGCCCTCTGGGTCTATCTCTGTGTGATCGTCGGGTGCTTCGATCTTCGAGGCAGCGTCCTGCTCAACTGGCTTGTCGACAGGACGTGCCTCGGCCGCCGCATCCGACTTGTAGACCTTTACGGTCACAGAGCTGAACCCAAAATTGAGCTCGCCTTTGGCAGCCTCAATCGGGCCAGCGACTCTTTGTTGAGGACGACCACCGCCTGGTTTGTGGGGCCCTGTGTCGTCTCAACTTTGACCACCTTCCAATCTGCTGTTGGGAGGTGGGGGTTGCATCTTTGCAACATTTTTAGGATGCGCTCCGGCTCCTTCATGGAGGCGGGCACCCAGACTCTCGCCCTTGGTCTACTGGGCACTTCGCTCCAGTCTACAGCGACGAGCTTCGCCCCTGGGTAGACTTCCCCGACTTGCGCTACCGCTGCTTTGTACAGCTGTACGGAGCGCTCGTCTTCACAGGCTACGATTTTTATGCAGCCCTGGTACCAGCCCATGTCTTTGCAGACGGGGGGGGGGGGGGGGGGGGGGGGGTCCAGGCTGCTTTTCCAGCAGCTCGAAGCAGCGGTCGGCCAGTGCCGCTTCCACCCACTTCCACTGGTTTCTAGGTATCCGGGAGTCCGCGCTGCCTTTGTCCAGGACGCCAATCAGCGTCCTTTCTCTGGCAATCTGCGCGAATGATGTGTTAGGCAGCACTCTGGAGCGCTTCGGTGTCGGCCCCGGAGTCTCTTGTGAGCGCTGCCTTTTTGGCTGAGGGGCTTCCTTCTTCGGTGCTTCCTTGCCAAAGTTCGGCAGCACCTTCGAGGCCCACTCAACCTTCTTTATCCCTTTTTCCGTCGGGCTGGACATCTGGCTTGCGTTCTGCCGACGGAGTATATTGCCAGCACTCCTTCTATCGGCATATGTAAAAGATTTGGCTTGGACACTAGTAGATGGTGACTCATCACCCGCCACTTTACCAGGCAGAGCAGCCGCAGGATTGCATAGCCACTCTGCCAAGGTATCGATTTTGGGAGCCAATTCACCACCCACCCCGACACCGGGATGGGACCCCTTTGGGCTCTCCCTAGCATCTTCCGCCGCGCAGGTTTTCCCTGCTGATTTGCGGGTCGGGCCAGGCCTTTGGGCCGCTGCCTTCCCCTGTTTGGGATTGCTCCCTGTTGGCATTTGGGGAGTGCCAGACTCATTTTTTTTTGTTTTTAAATTCTTCCATTCTTTTCCCACGAGCTGCAGAGAAGGGGTACGGTCCGTCCGGGCAGAGATCCACGTTGCCCGGATAAGGCATACTTAGAACAGGGGGCTGCCAAGTCCCTGAGCTCTCCGTTAACGACTGGGCTAGTTTTATATACCGGGCCCCCAGCCAGGCTGACTCTCGGCACGGGTCGAATAACACTCTTAGTCCGGCCCGGTGTGAGCTGAATGTTGGGGGTTGGGATGTGGGTAGTTAGTGTGTAGGGATAGGAGAGTGTGTGAGCTACTTATACGAGGCGGCACCACAAGCGCATCGTCAGTGTTGCTACTTCGCGAACACCCGCTGGCTGTCCGGGGCTGCTTATTTTCGGTACTCTCCCTAGGGATGTCCGATTATTCGCAGCTGACCTACCTATATGACCTGTATATAGGTAGGTCGTTCGCTATCCGCAACCTGCGACCCGTCCGGTGGCCTCAGCTAGGCCCCCTTTGAGCCACCTCACGAGCTCATCAGACCAGATAGGCGGCTTTGCTTAGAGTAAAACATTAGCGCCTAGATCTCAGAGACTATAAAAGCTAGAGCAACCAAATTTGGTATCCACACTCCTAATATATCGGACCGAGACGAGTTTGTTTCAAAATTTCGCCACACCCCCTTCCGCCCCCGCAAAGGATGAAAATCTGGGGATATTCACAAATCTCAGAGACTATTTAGGCTAGAGTAATCAAATTTGGTATCCGCACTTCTGTTAGACCTCACTTTAAAACGTGTATCTCAAAATTTCGCCCCACCCCCTTCCGCCCCCACAAAGGACGAAAATCTGTTGCATCCACAATATTGAGGATACGAGAAAACTAAAAACGCAGAATCATAGATAATGATCATATATATCAGATTGCTGAATCTGGATCAGATCAGATCATTTTTATAGCCAAAAGGAACAAATCAATTTGCACTGGCTACGCAGCACCCGACGTCACGCTCAGACTTATTTTCTGTCTCTCTCGCACGCACTCCTTGTCGTGTCGTTTAATATTAGCGGCGTCTGCCGGAGGAGAGCCATACTGACTTAGTATCGGGTATAACTGTATAGTTGCGGTCTCCGCAGCAACTCACAACGTTCCCCCTCGTTCTTTCTGTTTTGTTCTATGGAAATATAAATGAAGTTTAAATTATATAAATGTATTTGCGAAAAGTAATGCAAGATACCGCACGATACCACTTCCATTCCACTGGATTCCCTCTGACACTAATACCCAACTGCTTAAGAACTATTAAAGCCGCCGGCGTGCTCAATTCAATTTGGGTTCGTTGGTATGGTCCAGCGATCCGCAATCGTCGGCTATGATACCTAGTAATGTACATTTGCCGAACGAGATTCTTTTCCTAGATGACTGTTTTAGTATGGGCTTATCCCAAGTAAATAATGTTTTTAATAGGCTAAATAAGATTTTAGACTTAATTTTTGTTAGTTCGGATATAGATTGCCATGTTACATGTTGCGAACTCCCCATCGCGGAATGTGACATGCATCATATGCCGTTGGAATTCTTAGTCAATTTCCATTTTTATTCGTCCTGGGCGGAACCATATTATGAATGCTTCTTTTCTAGTGTAAGCCTGAATGCTTGTGTGGTTCGGTTGTCCTTCTTGAAGATAATTTAATTTTTATTGGGCCAACATCGAAAATAAATGAAACAGAGATAAACAGATAAAGGTACATAAAATAAAATCAAACATAAAACGCAAATAAAAATTCCAAATTCCAAAAATATAGGTACATTTTAGTAGTAATTTCGATAGATAATCTCATCGTGGATTCGGCCACATGCGACTTTCACGTGGCGACGGGAGCTTCAATTGATTGCCAAATCGAGGCCTCTCCTCCTGATTGACCGCCTGCTTTGACGGTGTGTTGGCGGCCGACGCCACCGAATTGTGGTTTACGAGGACATGGCGAATTCGTGGCACAGCCACGCGATTGCGCTGATGCTGAGCCCCGCCGACGGGCAGCACTGAGGAGCGACTCGTGGGCACAAATTCGTCATAGGAGATCCCGGCTTCGCGGTCATTTTCAGTGGTCTCATCGGTCATATACTCGGAATCGCTGGGCGATCTTGTATCCGGCACCGCTGATTTTGTGCGTGGCTTCTTTTTCGAGCGTGTGCCAAGGCTGCGTCTGCCCAATCCCCCGCTGCGACGCAATGTGTTGTCCAGGACGCGGACCCGCTTTAGTGGCGACTTGGACGCCTTCAGCTGGCTGTTGGCCAGCCGATACCCCGAAGAGCTGGCGGCTGCTGATGGATTTAGTCGCTTGTGCAGATTCCCAGTGCTCTTGGTCATATTGGGAGTGATCAGCTGGATTGTTGGGGTCTTGCGCAACGACATTGTCGAGGTCGACATTGAGGACATGTTCTTCAAAGTTCGGGGCGTGCGAGGGGCCGTTGAACCGGCAGTCGGCGGTGGCATCATCAATTTGCTGCTGCTGCCCGTCCTCGTGGTGGGCGGGGCCTTCTTGCGGGCCGAGCTCTGCTTGGCCTGCCGATAGTTCTCCCATTCGCCAGCCATCAGCTCCAGCATGTTCTCGCCATAAGCCAGAAACGGGCCATGCGATTGCACCTCATAGGCGTGCACCAGTTCAGTGATCTGCTGCTAAATCTTGGGCAGCTTCGAGATGGCCTTGCGTTCCTTTTCCTCTTTAAGGAGCTGGCCGCCACGATTTTTGAAACGATTCGGCTCGTTGGCCTTTGCCTCTAGAGCCTGCATGCGGGACCAAAGTTCTGCACGGCTCTCGTACAGATCGAAAATCTCCTTGTTGCACGTGTAGAAGCTCTTCAGATCATTCAGCTCCAGCTCGTGCAGCTCCAACAGGTCTTCGTTGTAATACTTATTGTAGTAGTTGGAGAAACGCTTGCGCTCCTGCTGGCTCTTGAGCGTTAGATCCCACCACTTGCTTATCTCGACGCGCAGCTGCTCGATGAACGTCTTGGGGTTCTGGCTGCGCAGTGCCTGGCAGCGCTGCAGCTCCGAATGGAGGATGTCATAGGTGCGCTGCGTATTTTCGGTGCACTCGCGCACTCGTCGCATGGCGCTCTCGTCCGTCTCCTGGAGGCGATCCCACAGCACGTAGATCTTCTCGCGCATGTCATGGATTTTGGAGCGCAGCTCCTGGATCTGCTCGGCATAACTGTTGCGCATCTGCCGCAGCCGCTCTAGTGTCTCTGGTGTTAGATTGTGGCTCAGATCATTCAGTAGGCGATCCTCTGCATCGGTCTGGGGCATCAGCTCGAGCATCTTCATGTCATGCTTGATGGCCTTGCGCAGCTGGTCCAGCTCCGTCTGGCGCACTGCGCGCTGAGAGCGCAGGTTGTCGAGATGGTCGCGAAAGCCGTCCATCTCATCGGGCAGGGGCAGCGGGTCCGCCAGTAGAGGGAGCGGCAGTGCGCCCAGCTCTTCGCAGAGCTGCTCCTGCTGGAGCAGCAGCTCCCCGATCTCCGCCCGACGTTTCGAGAGCTCCTCGCGCAGATGCTCAATGCTTTTGTCCAGCTTCAGCTGCCATATGATCAGTGGCACATCGTCGGGCCTCTGACCAATGTCCACCGTCTCATGGAGGAGTCGGGTGAGGTCGCTGGCCTCGGCTCGGAGTGCGGCTATGTCATCCAGGATGGCCGCCTGCTTCTCCCGCGACTCGGTCAGCAGATCCGTATAGATATTATCCGCGTGCGCCTTGAGTTTGTGCAGAAAGTCCTCGCATGTCTTCGGCTCGAACATGAGGGACCACATTGAATGGAGCTGCTCCACATGCTCGCCAGTCATCTCAAGGATCTCTCCCTTGATGGAGGTTGGGTCAACCATAGCCAATAGGAATGGGTCTTGTATTCGCGAATGGAAGGAATTTATGTGATGTGTGCAGGATTTCGATTGCACAATGTGTTGCTCAAGGAAAATGCCTCCGCACAGATAAGTGACGCCTCTCGTGTTGGCACAAATTGCACAATGAAAATTTTGTGTGCTTGATTTGACTCATGCCTCAAAGCACAAAACAAGTTGATTCTGATTGATGTGCGGCCAAAAAAACACCTACTTTATATTGCAAATAAGTTCCTTCAAGGCTTTTCAGTTGTAAAGATAATTTAGGATGAGAAATGTGTTTACTAAAGCAGAATGCCACCGCACAGACTCGAATGACGCCAGACAAAATTTCGGTAAATTCAAAATGATGCTATTAGGGATAATATGTTAAATGTTAATTGGGCTTCTGTTCTCTCGCATCCTAGTGTAGACACGTCCTATAATGTTTTCCTGCATACGGTCCGTCGTATTATTGGTAACAATGCTTCCAAAAGGGTGCACGGCTCCTATAGACTGCCGTGGTATACGAAGGGTCTTATGAAATATAAGAATCTTCGTAATAAGTACTTTAAAAGATTTGGTAAGACCCGGGACCCTGTAGATTGGGCAAGGTATGTGCAACATAAGAGGGAGTTTGCTTTTTTAGGAAAATTTTTGTATAACCAATATATTGCCGACGTTGAGAGGGAACTTTAAGTCAATCCCAGGTCTTTTTGGCATTTTATAAAGTCCAAAAGGTCAACGAGCTCTCTTCCTTCCGTTATGAACCTGGGCAGCTTGAGCGCTAATACGGATAATGGTATAGCAAACCTTTTTTCTTCTTTCTTTAGCTCAAATTTTGAGCCATACGCAGCTTGGCACAGTTTCGATGTCTTAAACTCTATACCCTCGGTGGTCAATATTGGTACACTCGATGTATCGGAAGAGGACATTTTGGTGGCAATTGATGAATTCGATAATTCTAATAAACCCGACTGTGCTGGCATTTCTGCCTTCCTGCTTCGCAACTGTGTTGTAGCGTTCTGTGAACCTCTCAAAATTCTATTCACAAATTCGCTGTTAACGGGTCAGTTTATTGGTAAGTGGAAAGCTGCCACGATTACGCCAATTTTTAAGAGAGGTACCAAAAATCTCATTTCCAATTATAGACCAATTGCCAAACTCAGCAATGTTTCAAAACTTCTAGAGCGAATCATTGCCAGAAAAATCACCTTCCTCATGAAATCCTACATTAGCCCAAATCAGCATGGTTTTATGCCGGGTAGATCAACAACCACTAATCTCATTGCTTTCAGTAATTTCTGCACTCGTGTCTTTGAAATGCACTCTCAAGTCGACGTTGTGTATACTGACTTTGCTAAAGCCTTTGACAAAGTCTCCCACTGGGCTTTAATAGCCAAGCTGCATCGGTTGGGGATTCATTCCTGCCTGCTCAGTTGGTTTAGGTCGTATCTTGAGCGGCGAGAGTATGTCGTATTGATAAATGGAAAGCCTTCGGCCCCTTAGGGCCGGTCGGTGAGTGAGAGGGAGAAGTGCCCACTCGAATTGGTTTCGTAACATTACGGAGTCAGCAAGCAAGTTAGTTTGTCCATTTCGGACTTATTTAGTATATCGTTTGTATGACACATAGCCAAGTATTTGTAGGAATTTTATACATATATTTCATTTAGCTACTCTTTTAATGTGGGTGATTATATTATGGTATTTGCGGGTAATGATAGTGCTTTAGCCAGTAAGTGAATAAACTTTATAATGTATTAATCTACCGCTTTGCTTTCGCTGGAAAATTCCCCATGTAGGACGCCCCGGACAAAGGGGCCATACCGTCATTAAATCGAATGGTTTGGAATGGCCATGGTAGGGTGGGCGACACGACCTCGACAACACCAGAGGCGGAGTTGAGATACCTTTCCAGCACACATCCACAATTCTATTCAGGGATAAACAGTGTCTCCCGGTTAAGCATTTTCGCCGTGACACGCTACTTCATTCGCGGTATAATGCGTATAGGCCACCAGCAGGAGGGGGGCAAGAACATCACTCCAATAGCCGACGAGCAGAGGCCGGAAACCCAAAGCGTGTGCTTCCCTTCGCTGAATGACAGCTAGCCTGGCAGGATTTATATACACAGACGTGCGTAGATGACACGTTACATTTATGAATCATAGATATAGTATTATAACTAAAAATTGGCGCCCAACGTTGGGCCACACCTATTCAGGTGTGACACCATCAACACTGTGACATCCTTTTATACCCGATACTCAAAATGAGTATTGGGGTATATTAGATTTGTGGTAAAAGTGGATGTGTGTAACGTCCAGAAGGAATCGTTTCCGACCCCATAAAGTATATATATTCTTGATCAGCATCAATAGCCGAGTCGATTGAGCCCTGTCTGTCTGTCCGTCTGTCCGTCCGTCCGTCCGTCCGTCCGTCCGTCCGTCCGTCTGTCCCCTTCAGCGCCTAGTGCTCAAAGACTATAAGATCTAGAGCAACGATGTTTTGGATCCAGACTTCTGTGATATGTCACTGCTACAAAAATATTTCAAAACCTCGCCCGGCCCACTTCCGCCCCCACAAAAGACGAAAATCTGTGGCATCCACATTTTTAAAGATACGATAAAACCAAAAACGCAGAGTCGTAGAGGATGACTATATGTTCTAGGGTGTAAAATTTCAACCAGATCGTATAATTATTAAAGCCAGAATCAAGAAAACAATTTCATTCTTTCTCGCTCTGTCTCTCTCTAACACACAGGTTTCATGGTCGGCTTTGCCAATTGCAAAATATGAGTTCAAGGATCTCAGAACCTATAAGAGCCAGAGCAACCAAATTTGGTATCCACACTCCTGTGATATCGGACCTTGACCGTTTCGTGTCCAAATTTCGCCACACCCCCTTCCGCCCCCGCAAAGGACGAAAATCTGGGGCATCCACAAATCTCAGAGACTATTAAGGCAAGAGTAACCAAATTTGGTATCCGCACTTCTGTTAGATCTCACTACAAAACGTATATCTCAGAATTTCGCCATACCCCCTTCCGCCCCCACAAAGGACGAAAATCTGTTGCATCCACAATATTGCACATTCGAGAAAACTAAAAACGCAGAATCATAGATAACGACCATATCTATCAGATTGCTGAATCTGGACCAGATCAGATAATTTTTATAGCCAAAAGGAACAAATCAATTTGCACTGGCTACGCAGCGCCCGACGTCACGCTCAGACTGATTTTCTGTCTCTCTCGCACGCACTCTTTGTCGTGTCGTTTAAAATTAGCAGCGTCTGCCGGAGGAAAGCCATACTGAATTAGTATCGGGTATAACTGTAGAGTTGCGGTGTCCGCAGCAACTCACAACGTTCCCCTCGTTTTTTTTGTCTTTAAAACTTCCCGATTCAGCATAGACGGCATTGACCAAAATTGTTTCTCTGGAAGTGGTCATTGCTCCAGAATATCTTCTTTTCTCAACACCAAGTAGAGGGCTTGTCAGACGATTCGGAAAACGGAAGCAGAAGTTTTGACTTTTCATCCGGCCACGTCTGAGGAGCGTTTCGAAAAGTGCATCGATCTTAATAATACCCTACTTTTTCTGAGGCAGGAGTCTTAAACATGGTCTTTCGGGCGCATAGGACTGCAGAGGGAATCTCGTTTACTTACGGAACCCTGCCCACGGCTGAAGGACTGTGCGGAAGGCTTAGCCATTGCTGCTGATGAGCTTTAGCGCGTTGGACATACTCGGATTAATCTTGATTATAGAATTCCGTTGGCCACGAGTGAAATCAGAAGCAGCATGCTCATTTCAAGTGTAGAGTGCCGAGCCGAGGTGTTTGGACGACAGCGGCGCGAATCAAAGCAGCAGCTGGCCACGGCTCGCGCATGCAGTTGTTGTTGGTTTTGATTAGACAGCGACAAGTGCAAGGCGTCTGCGCGCGTACACATTCTTTTCATTTTCTTTTGTGCTTAGGAATTGGGGTCTCAATTAGCATAGGGTCCGTTTCGCATGGGGATTAGCTATGCGTAAGGCAACAATTTTTATGACTTTATTTTATCGTATCATATTCTTTGCGTTCTATTCTTGAGGTTTACATTCCATGTGTGTTATTTGGTAGGGCTGTTGATTTGCTAGCTCTCTCGCTGTACAAGGGAAGCGAGACTTGAGAACAGCTGTGCCGTTTGCTGGGCCATTGACCCTAAGTTGGCAACGTAGGAAGCTATGAATTATAACACGAGGAATCAGTTCTCTTTGCAATTTGAGTTCACGTACAATTACTTATTATTTTTGAATTTTTAGGTCATCTTAGGTTTGCTAGCATAAGTTATCTGACTTTTAACTAGAATACTTAATTTAGTTTTACTATTAACACATTTTTAACTTTGGTTTTGTCTGCGTTTGATAAGTAAGTGTTTAGGTTTTGTCGTGTAGTTTTTGTGGGACATATTTTTGTCAGGACAGTTAGCAATTAAGTTTGATTTATTTTTTTTACAATGGAGAACCCCGATAACGAGCCTGAACCGGCTCCGGCGCCAAAATGCCAGTTGTGTGGGAAAACTTTGGCTTCGGCTCCTACATTGAAAACAAAGTGCAGCCACGAGTTTCACAAAACTTGTATTGAGTCACATGTCAAGACCCATACTACCTGTCCCACATGCAAGACGCTATGCGTCGATAGAAGTACTCCTCATAATACCAGGTCCCAGGCCAGGCAAAACGATTCAGCAGCCATAACCGCTGAAAGAGTTAGTAGCATGGTTACACAGGCCATCAGCACGATGCAAAACGAGGTGGTAGCCCAGCTCACGGACAAAATGGCTCAAATCATTCAGTCCAGCATAGCAGCACATTTCCAAGAGACTGGCAATAGCATTCCTCAAGGGAATAGACGTGGGGAAGCTGATAATCCGGTCCAACAAAATAGGGACAGAGAAGGGGAGGAAACATTCCGACAGGGACTGAATAGCTACGAGCTACGACCGTCCAAGCAGTGCAGTCTCAGATCTGAGTCAGCGACCGGACAAAGTCGCCCATATCCTCAATAGTTGGAAATTACGTTTTAATTGGACCCAAGAAGGTTTGAGCATTGATAATTTTCTCTATAGGGTAGAGTTCTGTGCAGTAACGCCAGTCTGCTTTTTGACGGAAAGGCCAGAGATTTTTATTGGCGTTACCACAAGACTTCCGGATCGATGAGATGGGACCGGTTATGCCAAGCCCTAAGAAAGCAGTTTAGGGATTCTCGAACCGATGTGGATATCAGAGAAGCGATAAGGGACAGGAAGCAAAAAGAAAAAGAAAATTTCGATTCCTTCCACGACGCCCTGATACAGCTGATGGATGATTTGGAAACTCCCATGTCAGAGAAAGCGATTGTGGAAACTTTACGGCGCAATTTGCGACCTGAAATTAGACATGAGCTCCTGAATGTCCAAATCGACTCCGTAGAACGTTTGAGAGAAGTCTGTCGTAGAAGGGAGGGTTTTCTCGACGACGTTAGGCGGAGTCATGGGTACCAGAAATTGATTCCTTTCCGGAAACAGGTTGCGGAATTGGTAGAGGAAGCCCAATTAGAGGAGGCCTCCGAATTCTCGGATGTAGAAGAAGAGGACGAGGTGGCAGCCATGGCACTGATTTGCTGAACCTGCCGAAAGGAGGGGCATCGCTACCACGATTGCGATAGCAAAAGGAAAATTTTTTGCTTTGGGTGCGGAGCACCTAATAAATATAAGCCGTCGTGTAGCAAATGCCAAAAAAACGGCAAAGTGAACACCCAGCCTCGCCAGCCGGTCAGTGTTCAGCGCAAGCAGTCGAGTGCAGAGGCGAAATCCCAGTAGGGATATTTAAAACTACCGCCCAGCTTCCGTCTGAGAAATCAGAATCCGACATACACCAAGCTTTAGTCTGGCCACAACTAGTCCATGCCAGATCCCATTCGCTTTTCACCAACGACCAACCCAGTAATAAGTCCCTCACAAGGAGTGCAAGAAGGATGAGAGCGTTCCGGCAGGCGGCGAAAGCGATAAATTGCATTCGTTACAAGCAGAAGGACAAGCGTCCATATGCGGAAGTTCGCCTGTTGGATCAAACGGTCCTTGGTCTATTGGACACCGGTGCAGCTATGAGTGTTATAGGCGGAAAGTTAGCAGAACGCGTAATCCAAAGCCGAATTCCTTTTAAGAGAGGAGTTGTAAATGCTTCCACTGCGGATGGACGGAGGCAAGAGGTAGTGGGACGACTGCGGACACCGGTGCAGTATAAGGGTGCAGTGAAGGACCTTGAGCTGCACATTATTCCATCGCTCAGCCAGGACTTGTATTTAGGGATCGACTTTTGGTCAAGTTTCGATTTATTACCACCCAGCATGTCGCTGGCAGAGATAGTTCATGAACCGCAGAACCTCAGCCGAGGGGAAATGGACCAGTTGCAAGCGACCATCAATTTATTTCCTTCGTTTTCCGTTTCCGGTCTAGGAAAGACGGCTCTGCTTTCGCATTCAATTGATGTAGGTGATGCAAAAGCCGTGAAGCAGAGACACTTCCCTGTATCTCCTGCGGTAGAGAAATTGTTATATGCGGAGATAGATCGGATGCTCAGCTTAGGGGTGATAGAGGAATCCGATAGTGCGTGGTCATCACCGGTAGTATTGGTGCAGAAGCCAGGAAAGGTGAGGCTATGTTTAGATAGTAGGAAAGTTAACGCGGTGACCAAAAAAGACGCGTATCCGTTACCACAAATTGATGGGATTCTAGGACGTCTTCCTAAGGCGTTGTTTATTTCGAGCCTGGATCTTAAGGATGCCTATTGGCAAGTTCCCTTAGAGCCGAGCTCACGCGATAAAACAGCGTTCACGGTTCCGGGGAAACCTCTCTACCAGTATAAGGTAATGCCTTTTGGTCTCACTAATGCTTCGCAGACCATGACAAGGTTGATGGACAAGGTAATTCCGGCCAGTTTAAGAAATGAAGTTTTTGTGTACCTGGACGACCTTTTGATTGTGTCGGACAGTTTTGAGTCACATCGGAGGGTGTTGAGTGAAGTGGCAAGTTACATAAAAGCGGCAGGGTTAACGCTGAATGTGGAGAAAAGCAAGTTTTGCATGAAGTCAGTGCGGTATTTGAGGCATATAGTAGGCGAAGGGGTGATTCGTACAGATCCGGATAAGATTTCGGCCATGTCCGATTTTCCTTTGCCAAAATCCCTAAAGTCTCTGCGTCGCTTCCTAGGTATGGTAGGCTGGTACAGGAAGTTTATAAGCAACTTCGCATCGGTAGCCGCGCCTCTCACGGACTTGCTCAAGCCCAGACAGAAATTTTCAATGACTCCAGAGGGTCAGGAGGCTTTTGAAAAGTTGAAGGAGATGCTTTGCTCAGCGACAGTTTTGCGTAGTCCTGATTTTAGCAAACCATTCTATGTTCACTGCGACGCTAGCAAGACAGGCGTTGGGGGAGTGCTGGTGCAGAAGACGCCGGAGGGGGACGAATATCCGATTGCGTTTGTATCGAAAAGACTCAACAAAGCCCAAAAGAATTATTCGGTCACCGAACAAGAATGTCTGGCCGCAATAGTTTGCTTAAATAGGTTCAGAGCTTATATCGAGGGGCATGAATTTACTGTAATCATTGATCACGCCTCTTTAAAGTGGCTCATGTCACAAACTGACTTACACTCACGTCTAGCCCGATGGGCATTAAAGCTGCAGAGTTTCTCGTTTAAAATCGAGCATCGTAGCGGCAGGCTTAATGTGGTTCCGGATGCTCTTTCTCGCGTAAATGAGGAGGAAGTGGCGACTCTAGACGCGAGCAATGGGTTGTTGGTGGATTTGGAATCGCCAGAATTCAAGGCAGAAGATTACGTGGAGATCGTAGAAAGGGTTAGGGCCAATATTGATAAGTTGCCAGATCTCAAAATTTTAGATAACTTGTTGTATCGTAGGTCAGATCACGCAACAGGAGAGGTGCTACATGATGTGTTCATTTGGAAACTCTGGATTCCTCAAGGGTTAGTGGTTGACGTTTTGCGTAACGCGCACGACAATCCACTGGCTTCCCATGGAGGCATTCACAAAACCCTAGAAAGGATACGGCGGTATTATTACTGGCCTGGTTTGGTTGCCGATGTGAAGATGTATATCCAGGCTTGTGATGTCTGCAAGACTACCAAGGCCCCCAATACAATCCAGAGACCGAAGATTGGAATTGCGCCCGAGTCACAACGTTTCTTCCAGAAATTATATGTAGATTTCCTGGAGCCATATCCCCGTTCAAGAAGTGGACATATAGGCATCTTTATCGTCCTCGATCACTATTCTAAATATGTGTTTAAATAGCGGCGTCTGCCAGAGGAGAGCCATACTGACTAAGAAGCTGGTACAGTTGACCGGGGCCAAGAAGAAGATTCTGCCACCGCCGCCGAAGACAAAATACACATGGGACATGCTGCACGAGCCACCGATGACGAGGGCAAGGTCACCCACAAGCGTCCGCCAGCACCCACCTGGAGTCGCAGTAAGTTAGCGTTTTCTTTAGCCAGTGTCTGATCTAATCTAAAATTTTGTGACCCATTTTCAGGCCATGTACGCGGCGAAGCGATTGCCATGCAGAGCCACTGTCCCACCGATGTCATCGACAGCTTCTTCTCGGTGGCCCCCACCACTCCGGACCTGAAACTGATTTTCCCCAACATCGATCCCAGCCAGCTGAAGCGCAACTCCAGCGTGCTCTGGTCCACGCCCCCACGCTACTCGGAGCTCCCAAAATACTAGTTATACACAAACACGTATGTATATAAAATAATCCCCTGTTTTTATACCCGATACTCAAAATGAGTATTGGGGTATATTAGATTTGTGGTAAAAGTGGATGTGTGTAACGTCCAAAAGGAATCGTTTCCGACCCCATAAAGTATATATATTCTTGATCAGCATCAATAGCCGAGTCGATTGAGCCATGTCTGTCTGTCCGTCTGTCCGTCTGTCCGTCCGTCCGTCCCCTTCAGCGCCTAGTGCTCAAAGACTATAAGAGCGAGAGCAACGATGTTTTGGATCCAGACTTCTGTGATATGTCACTGCTACAAGAATATTTCAAAGCTTTGACCCGCCCACTTCCGCCCCCACAAAGGGCGATAATCTGTGGCATCCACAATTTCGACCATACGAGAAAACTAAAAACGCAGAATCATAGATAATGATCATATATATCAGATTGCTGAATCTGGATCAGATCAGATCATTTTTATAGCCAAAAGGAACAAATCAATTTGCACTGGCTACGCAGCACCCGACGTCACGCTCAGACTGATTTTCTGTCTCTCTCGCACGCACCCCTTGTCGTGTCGTTTAATGTTAGCGGCGTCTGCCGGAGGAGAGCCATACTGACCTAGTATCGGGTATAACTGTAGAGTTGCGGTCTCCGCAGCAACTCACAACGTTCCCCCTCGTTCTTTCTGTTTTGTTCTATGGAAATATAAATGAAGTTTAAATTAAATAAATGTATTTGCGAAAAGTAATGCAAGATACCGCACGATACCACTTCCATTCCACTTGATTCCCTCTGACACTAATACCCAACTGCTTAAGAACTATTAAAGCCGCCGGCGTGCTCAATTCAATTTGGGTTCGTTGGTATGGTCCGGCGATCCGCAATCGTCGGCTATGATACCTAGTAATGTACATTTGCCGAACGAGATTCTTTTCCTAGATGACTGTTTTAGTATGGGCTTATCCCAAGTAAATAATGTTTTTAATAGGCTAAATAAGATTTTAGACTTAATTTTTGTTAGTTCGGATATAGATTGCCATGTTACATGTTGCAAACTCCCCATCGCGGAATGTGACATGCATCATATGCCGTTGGAATTCTTAGTCAATTTCCATTTTTATTCGCCCTGGGCGGAACCATATTATGAATGCTTCTTTTCTAGTGTAAGCCTGAATGCTTGTGTGGTTCGGTTGTCCTTCTTGAAGATAATTTAATTTTTATTGGGCCAACATCGAAAATAAATGAAACAGAGATAAACAGATAAAGGTACATAAAATAAAATCAAACATAAAACGCAAATAAAAATTCCAAATTCCAAAAATATAGGTACATTTTAGTAGTAATTTCGATAGATAATCTCATCGTGGATTCGGCCACATGCGACTTTCACGTGGCGACGGGAGCTTCAATTTGTAGCAAGGTAATAATTAGTGAGGCATTCAACTAGTATTTAAAATAGCATACAGCGCGCATTGGTATTTACCGCACCATCGATACACTCGGTGGGAAATACCAATAGTGAGATATCGGATAAGAAACATCGAGAAGAGAGTGAGTGCACTTTGTAAATGGCGATTGTGAGAGACGGACGCGCAGCTAATAAAAAAGAGTTACATTAAATCACCGGGTTTGTGTTTTTATACCTATACCGTTCACTCACGCACCGATATTGGTCACTACAATTCCCGGGTTAGACGGCCTACAAATTGATTGCCAAATCGAGGCCTCTCCTCCTGATTGACCGCCTGCTTTGACGGTGTGTTGGCGGCCGACGCCACCGAATTGTGGTTTACGACGACATGGCGAATTCGTGGCACAGCCACGCGATTGCGCTGATGCTGAGCCCCGCCGACGGGCAGCACTGAGGAGCGACTCGTGGGCACAAATTCGTCATAGGAGATCCCGGCTTCGCGGTCATTTTCAGTGGTCTCATGGGTCATATACTCGGAATCGCTGGGCGATCTTGTATCCGGCACCGCTGATTTTGTGCGTGGCTTCTTTTTCGAGCGTGTGCCAAGGCTGCGTCTGCCCAATCCCCCGCTGCGACGCAATGTGTTGTCCAGGACGCGGACCCGCTTTAGTGGCGACTTGGACGCCTTCAGCTGGCTGTTGGCCAGCCGATACCCCGAAGAGCTGGCGGCTGCTGATGGATTTAGTCGCTTGTGCAGATTCCCAGTGCTCTTGGTCATATTGGGAGTGATCAGCTGGATTGTTGGGGTCTTGCGCAACGACATTGTCGAGGTCGACATTGAGGACATGTTCTTCAAAGTTCGGGGCGTGCGAGGGGCCGTTGAACCGGCAGTCGGCGGTGGCATCATCAATTTGCTGCTGCTGCCCGTCCTCGTGGTGGGCGGGGCCTTCTTGCGGGCCGAGCTCTGCTTGGCCTGCCGATAGTTCTCCCATTCGCCAGCCATCAGCTCCAGTATGTTCTCGCCATAAACCAGAAAGGGGCCATGCGATTGCACCTCATAGGCGTGCACCAGTTCAGTGATCTGCTGCTCAATCTTGGGCAGCTTCGAGATGGCCTTGCGTTCCTTTTCCTCTTTAAGGAGCTGGCCGCCACGATTTTTGAAACGATTCGGCTCGTTGGCCTTTGCCTCTAGAGCCTGCATGCGGGACCAAAGTTCTGCACGGCTCTCGTACAGATCGAAAATCTCCTTGTTGCACGTGTAGAAGCTCTTCAGATCATCCAGCTCCAGCTCGTGCAGCTCCAACAGGTCTTCGTAATACTTATTGTAGTAGTTGGAGAAACGCTTGCGCTCCTGCTGGCTCTTGAGCGTTAGATCCCACCACTTGCCTATCTCGACGCGCAGCTGCTCGATGAACGTCTTGGGGTTCTGGCTGCGCAGTGCCTGGCAGCGCTGCAGCTCCGAATGGAGGATGTCATAGGTGCGCTGCGTATTCTCGGTGCACTCGCGCACTCGTCGCATGGCGCTCTCGTCCGTCTCCTGGAGGCGATCATACAGCACGTAGATCTTCTCGCGCATGTCATGGATTTTGGAGCGCAGCTCCTGGATCTGCTCGGCATAACTGTTGCGCATCTGCCGCAGCCGCTCTAGTGTCTCTGGTGTTAGATTGTGGCTCAGATCGTTCAGTAGGCGATCCTCTGCATCGGTCTGGGGCATCAGCTCGAGCATCTTCATGTCATGCTTGATGGCCTTGCGCAGCTGGTCCAGCTCCGTCTGGCGCACTGCGCGCTGAGAGCGCAGGTTGTCGAGATGGTCGCGAAAGCCGTCCATCTCATCGGGCAGGGGCAGCGGGTCCGCCAGTAGAGGGAGCGGCAGTGCGCCCAGCTCTTCGCAGAGCTGCTCCTGCTGGAGCAGCAGCTCCCCGATCTCCGCCCGACGTTTCGAGAGCTCCTCGCGCAGATGCTCAATGCTTTTGTCCAGCTTCAGCTGCCATATGATCAGTGGCACATCGTCGGGCCTCTGACCAATGTCCACCGTCTCATGGAGGAGTCGGGTGAGGTCGCTGGCCTCGGCTCGGAGTGCGGCTATGTCATCCAGGATGGCCGCCTGCTTCTCCCGCGACTCGGTCAGCAGATCCGTATAGAAATTATCCGCGTGCGCCTTGAGTTTGTGCAGAAAGTCCTCGCATGTCTTCGGCTCGAACATGAGGGACCACATTGAATGGAGCTGCTCCACATGCTCGCCAGTCATCTCAAGGATCTCTCCCTTGATGGAGGTTGGGTCAACCATAGCCAATAGGAATGGGTCTTGTATTCGCGAATGGAAGGAATTTATGTGATGTGTGCAGGATTTCGATTGCACAATGTGTTGCTCAAGGAAAATGCCTCCGCACAGATAAGTGACGCCTCTCGTGTTGGCACAAATTGCACAATGAAAATTTTGTGTGCTTGATTTGACTCATGCCTCAAAGCACAAAACAAGTTGATTCTGATTGATGTGCGGCCAAAAAAACACCTACTTTATATTGCAAATAAGTTCCTTCAAGGTTTTCCCGTTGTAAAGATAATTTAGGATGAGAAATGTGTTTACTAAAGCAGAATGCCACCGCACAGACTCGAATGACGCCAGACAAAATTTCGGTAAATTCAAAATGATGCTATTAGGGATAATATGTTAAATGTTAATTGGGCTTCTGTTCTCTCGCATCCTAGTGTAGACACGTCCTATAATGTTTCCCTGCATACGGTCCGTCGTATTATTGGTAACAATGCTTCCAAAAGGGTGCATGGCTCCTGTTTGAGATGCCATGCTTTTTTGGCACCTATGTGTTTCAAAAATGAAAAGAGATTTTGGGTTAAACTTTATAATTCGTATTTAATCTTGGTGGCTTAGCGGAAGCCGATTGCTTGCTATTGCCAGATAAACTTTATGCGAGATCGATATGCAACCAATGCGCAGAGGGGTTAGCATAGAACTAAACTATAGATGACGGCGTTAGATCAAAGTGATTGCCGAAGTGGCGGCAGCAGATCAAAGTAGTTGCCGAAGTGGCGGCGGCAGAGAGCCCCTTTAGCGGGAGAGCGCAGCAGCTCTGCAGAACGTCAACGTTTTACAACATAGGCGGCTCTCTCTGCTCATACAATAATAATGTTAAAGTTACGGTTATTCTTCAGCGGCTGGCCCGAACATACTCCCCCCGTTGGGAGCTAGTCTCTCAACAGATTCCTTAAGGGGCAGCAAACATAGCCGAGTGACGGCCCTCCTGATGTTTCCTGAGGATGTCTTCAGGTCAGCGACGCGACACACTCCGTCCTTGCCCAAAACGACATCGACCACTCTAGCCAGTGGCCAACGCATTGGAGGAAGATTTTCGTCCTTCACCAGAACGAGGTCGTTCTTGCAGATGTTTTGCGCGGGGGTAAGCCACTTCGCGCGCTCTTGCAAAAGAGTGAGATACTCTTCGCGCCAACGGCTCCAAAATATTTGCTGTAGTTGGGTGACCCGTTGCCAGCCATCCAGACGATTGTAGTTCAGCTTCGTTAGGTCAGGCTCGAGGATTTGCTCATGGGGGCCGCCTAAAAGCAGATGAGCAGGAGTCAAAACGTCTAAATCATCAGGATTTTCTGAAAGCGAGAGCAAAGGGCGAGAGTTAACAATTGCAGTGATCTGACAGATCAGAGTGCGCAGCTCGTCGAAGCTAAGCACAGATGGGCCAACTGAGCGGTACAGGTGATATTTTGCGGTCTTCACGGCCGCTTCCCACAACCCGCCAAAATGCGGAGAGCGAGGTGGGATGAAACGCCAGTCGATCGAGTCAGCCAAGCAGGATTCGTGGACCTCCTTCATATGCGGTTCGCTCAGACAAAGCTTCTTTAGCTCCAGAAGCTCGTTCTTGGCCCCAACGAAGTTTGTCGCATTGTCCGACCAAATTTGACTTGGCCTTCCTCGAGTGGAAGTAAAACGCTTTAGTGCGCCTAGAAACGATGCGGTGGTCAAATCCTTTATGAGCTCCATGTGTATAGCCTTAGAAGTGAAACAGATGAATACGCTAATGTAGCACTTGATCGGAGGCCTCGTGCGGATTTCTGATCGGTAGAAAAAAGGTCCACAGTAATCTACTCCAGTGACTTCAAAAGCTCGAGATCCTTCCAAACGTTCCTTAGGTAGGTCTCCCATGATGTGTTCGACCATGCGCGGCCTAGTCCTGAAGCATCTCACACATCTGCTGACGACTCTTGACACTGCCTTAACACCTCCAATGGGCCAATATTCCAGCCGAATTTTGGATAGCAAGGCGCGAGGTCCGGCATGGAGGTTTCTTTCATGATAATATCTTATCAGCGCAAAGGTAATGGAATGTCCCTTTGGCAGAATGAGCGGGTGCTGAGCGTCAAATCCTAGCGATGAGTTGCCAAGACGACCTCCAACTCTAAGTAGTCCAGAATGATCGATGAACGGGTTGAGCGAACTAATAGAACTGGATTTCATGACTTGACCATTGCGCCGAATCTCCTTTATGTCCATCCACAAATTTGCCAGCTGAATGTGTCGAATTAGAAGATGCGTTCCTTGCCGAATATCAGAAACGGTGAGTCCTGGATGCCTAAGACGATGTATAAATTTATGCATGTAGGCGAATGTGCGCTGCATGCGAAAGAATGAATTCGCAAATTTGTATCCGGACGTGAGATCGGCATGTGGAGACGTGATTAGCAATCCTCTCTTGCGAAGCTCCAAAGTTGCTATGTTGTTAGATGGAGATACAGGCCACTTATCCTTGGAGCCTAGCAAAAAGGATGGGCCGTGAAACCATAGCTCTGACTGGATAAGATGGTTGGGAAGCGAGCCTCTCGAGAGAATATCAGCAGGATTTAACGATGTGGGAACATAGCGCCATTCCATGGCTGCCGTCAACTCCTGAATTGATGCCACTCGATTTGCCACGAAAACTTGAAATTTAGCTGGCTCGTCCCTAATCCAAGATAATGCTGTTGACGAATCCGACCAGCAATAGAACCGATCTGTAAAGATTCCCATGTCCTTTACATTCTGCATGATTTTCGCAAGTAAATGGGCTCCACTTAATTCCAGCTTAGGAATCGATATAGTCTTTAGCGGCGCCACTCGCGACTTTGAGCACAAAACGTGGCTCAAAGACTGGGCTTCCCTGGACACGACATACACGCAAGCGCCATATGCTTTCAAGCTGGCATCACAGAATCCGTGAACTTCTGTAGCCACACTAGAACGAAGAACCAAGCGAGGAAATGAGATCCGAGAAATGCTTGCCAAACTATTTCTCAAGTCCATCCAAGTTGAATGCAACGCTGAGGGTAGGCTTTCATCCCAATCCAAATTTTCTCTCCAAAGCTGCTGAAGGAAGATTTTGCACCTGACAATGACTGGATTTATCAATCTAAGAGGGTCGTAGAACCGCGCAATCGTAGATAAAACCGACCGCTTTGATGGCTTTGAGTTTGTGTCCAGTGCGGACAAGGCAAAAAGCAGCTGATCCGAAGCAGGGTCCCACGCTAAGCCGAGAGTTTTGGCAATGTCGCTTCCATCATTAAACTTTAGGAACTTCTCTATGTCATCTTCAGGGGTTCCCTCAAGTACTTCCTGGTGACTGGAGCACCATTTCCTAAGTCAAAAATGACCTCGGGACAGTAAAGCTGATGTTTGGTGCATCTTGTCCATGACCTGTGCGACCGAATTACCGCCCGAAATAAGGTCATCCACGTAAAACTCCTGCCGCAGAGCAGCTGAGCCAAGAGGGTAGGACTCACCCTCGTCGATGGCCAGCTGGTGCATTGCGCGGACCGCTAAAAATGATGCAGCCCTCGTCCCGTATGTGACGGTGTCTAATGTGTAGACTTGAACCTCGAACTCGATGGAATCTCGCCATAGGATGCACTGATACAAATTGTCGGGTGGAGACACTCGTACGCAGCGGTACATTTTACAAATGTCCCCAGTGAGAGCGACTGGATATGTTCGAAAGCGAATCAATATGTTAAACAGTGCAGGCTGAATAACAGGGCCTGTCATCATCACATCATTTAGAGAATATCCAGTTGATGTAGCTGCGGATCCGTCGAAAACGACACGGAGTTTTGTCGTCGTACTGTCCTCCTTTAGGACACAGTGATGAGGCAAGAAATATTTGCAGAGACTACAGGAATCAGGGTTGACTTGGTGCATATGATGCAAATCAATGTACTCCCTCATAAAGGCGGAATACCGCTCCTTGAGTGTAGGATTACGCTCCAGTTTTCGCTCCAGACTGATGAACCGTCGATAAGCCTGAGCATAAGATTCTCCTAAACGATCAGTATTGTTATTTAGCGGCAGACGAACTGCATACTCCCCGGATGGCAACCGTGAAAGGTGGCTTACGAAATGTGCTTCACAATCGTCTTCTTCTTTGGTATTCAAACCAGCCTCCACACAATTCTCGACTTCCCAAAACATACGAAGAGTTTTATCCAACCTTGCTTCCATCTCAGCTATCGAATCTGGACAATTGTGCGTAGCCAGAAGCGCCGAGCTTGATACCTTCTGTCCACCGCCAGATACGATCCACCCAAGCCGGGTCTTCTGCAGAAGAGGCAGTCCATCGGTGAGTTTGATTTGCCCTACGCAGAGGAGATCATAAAAAACGCTCGCACCAATGAGAAGATCAACCCTTTGAGGATTGAAAAATGCAGGATCATCGAGCTGAATGTTAGATGGAATACGCCAATCGGATACATTTACTGTCATACTTGGTTGAGAATCGGTAATCGTGGGGGCGATGAGAGCAGTAAGTGTAGTTGTGTAAGCAGAGGTGCGAGAATGCATACAAATGCTTATGGTGGATCCCTCAGTAGAAACGCTGGTATCGCCCAGCCCAGACACAAGTGCAGACGATTGAGTTCTCCTAAGCTGAAGCTGCTGGGCGAACCTGGATGTGACGAGATGCAGCTGCGATCCTGAATCTAAGATGGCACGACAAGGAACTAAAACGCCAGACCGATTCTTTACGAGAATTACGGCTGTAGCCAGAAGCACGACATCAGAGTGAAGACCTTGGGCAGCAAGAGAGGTAGACGAAGGAAGAGACGAGCTGCTAGGAGAATTTTGAGCAACGGAAAGAGTGTCCGGTTGAACGGCCAGATCGGGAGGAGTAATACCTGGGCAGCCTTGTGTTGTGGGCTGTATACTATCGAAGTGCAACAAACTATGATGCCTACCGCCGCATACTCGACATTTTCCACTATTGCATGCGCGGGTCCGGTGCCCCGGCTTTAGGCAATTGAAGCATAGGGAAAGCTTCTTCACTTCTTTGTGGCGCAGCAACGGTGAGAGATTTCCGAATATCTTGCACGAGTATATTCCATGGCCCGCTGAGTGGCAAAAGACGCATACAGACGGGTCGGCGGAAGAGTTGGAAGCTACAAACGTTTTCTTAACCTGCGTATAGGAATGGTTTTTTCCCACCTGATCGCTACTAGCGTGTGTCGCTGTAGCATATTCCAACCGCTCCATTTTCTGGCAGCGTTGCTGCAAGAATTCGAAGAATCTTTTTGATGTGTGCCTGGAAAACAAGTCTTTTGTTATTAAAGCGTTTATTAAGTATATCCAGAGTCGTACGATAATTGGCACTGGAGAGCTCTAACGATCGAACCGAATCCAAAGCCGCATCAGCGAGGCAAGAGCGAAGGTGCTGGAATTTCTCGATGTCACTGAGATCCGCATCCGCTTCAATCACCGATTTGAACATTGCCATAAAATCCGAGAACTCGACGTATCCACCAGAAAATTTAGGCACCTTCAGCTCAGGAAGTCGCTGCTTGTGAGCCATGATGATGGTACTATGTCCGGAATGGCTTGGCAGAGTCGTAGAATGGGCAGCGGCGTGTGACTGGCTTACTTCAACAGCAGCCAGCAACTCAGCTTTCAACGATATGAAAAGAGTATCGAAGATTTCGCGCAGCTCACTCCCAATCTCGTTTTGATCAAGAGCCTCCAACTCATTATGGGCCTTATTAAATTCCTCTCGAATTTCTGCCAACATATCAAGGCGCACCTCGACTTCCGCGGCGGTCAGCTTATCGATTTTATTCCCCGCGAAGGATTCGCCAAGCCTGTGCAATCGATCATATAATGACTGACTTTTACGCTTATACAGACTCAGTCTGGAATCAGCCACCACAATATTTCCGCCCGCGCCTGTATTCGGATCGTTGTCCATGTTAACCGTTGTGCAATTCGACACAACAACGGAAAATGAAATACCGCTTAAGCGACGATGTATAGACACGAGAGCGAGAATGCAAGACACGAAAAGTCAAGAACCGCGGCTGCAGCTGCGCAGAGAATGAGAGATTCGACGCTTAAAGTACCGGAATTTGTCTATAAATATTTCAGCCGCCCTCTCACTGAATTTGCACTTTAAACTGTTTTTCAACGTGCACCCAAATGTATTTGTTGGTAGTTAAACTACCCAACAACAAAATATTGTATAAATAATAAGTGTTTAAACGGAACGCGATTAAGCAATGGTTTTATATCACGTCGGGGTCACCAATGTTTGAGATGCCAAGCTTTTTTGGCACCTATGTGTTTCAAAAATGAAAAGAGATTTTGGGTTAAACTTTATAATTCGTATTTAATCTTGGTGGCTTAGCGGAAGCCGATTGCTTGCTATTGCCAGATAAACTTTATGCGAGATCGATATGCTACCAATGCGCAGAGGGTTAGCATAGAACTAAACTATAGACGACGGCGTTAGATCAAAGTGATTGCCGAAGTGGCGGCAGCAGATCAAAGTAGTTGCCGAAGTGGCGGCGGCAGAGAGCCCCTTTAGCGGGAGAGCGCAGCAGCTCTGCAGAACGTCAACGTTTTACAACATAGGCGGCTCTCTCTGCTCATACAATAATAATGTTAAAGTTGCGGTTATTCTTCAGCGGCTGGCCCGAACAGCTCCTATAGACTGCCGTGGTATACGAAGGGTCTTATGAAATATAAGAATTTTCGTAATAAGTACTTTAAACGATTTGGTAAGACCCGGGACCCTGTAGATTGGGCAAGGTATGTGCAACATAAGAGGGAGTTTGCTTTTTTAGGTAAATTTTTGTATAACCAATATATTGCCGACGTTGAGAGGGAACTTTAAGTCAATCCCAGGTCTTTTTGGCATTTTATAAAGTCCAAAAGGTCAACGAGCTCTCTTCCTTCCGTTATGAACTTGGGCAGCTTGAGCGCTAATACGGATAATGGTATAGCAAACCTTTTTATACCCGATACTCAAAATGAGTATTGGGGTATATTAGATTTGTGGTAAAAGTGGATGTGTGTAACGTCCAGAAGGAATCGTTTCCGACCCCATAAAGTATATATATTCTTGATCAGCATCAATAGCCGAGTCGATTGAGCCCTGTCTGTCTGTCCGTCTGTCCGTCCGTCCGTCCGTTCGTCTGTCCGTCTGTCCGTCCCCTTCAGCGCCTAGTGCTCAAAGACTATAAGAGCTAGAGCAACGATGTTTTGGATCCGGACTTCTGTGATATGTCACTACTACAAAAATATTTCAAAACTTCGCCCCGCCCACTTCCGCCCCCACAAAGGACGAAAATCTGTGGCATCCACAATTTTAAAGATATGAGAAAACCAAAAACGTAGAATTGTAGAGAATGACCATATCTTTAAGACTGCGGAATCTGAATTGGATCGTATTATTATTATAGCCAGCATCAAGAAAACAATTTCATTTTTTCTCGCCCTGTCTCTCTCTAACACACACGTAGCATAGGCGGCTTTGCTTAGAGTAAAACATTAGCGCCTAGAGACTACAAAAGCTAGAGCAACCAAATTTGATAACCACACTCCTAATATATCGGACCGAGACGAGTTTGTTTCAAAATTTCGCCACACCCCCTTCCGCCACCACAAAGGACGAAAATCCGGGGATATTCAAAAATCTAAGAGACTATTAAAGCTAGAGTGACCAAATTTGGTATCCGCACTCCTGTTAGATCTTACTATAAAACGTGTATCATAAAATTTCGCCCCACCCCCTTCCGCCCACACAAAGGACGAATATCTGTTGCATCCACAATATTGCACATTCGAGAAAACTAAAAACGCAGAATCATAGATAATGACCATATCTATCAGAATGCTGAATCTGGATCAGATCAGATCATTTTTATAGCCAATAGGAACAAATCAATTTGCAGTGGCTACGCAGCGCCCGACGTCACGCTCTTGACTGATTTTCTGTCTCTCTCGCACGCACACTTTGTCGTGTCGTTTAATATTAGCGGCGTCTGCCGGAGGAGAGCCATACTGACTTAGTATCGGGTATAACCATAGAGTTGTGGTGTCCGCAGCAACTCACAACGTTCCCCCTCGTTTTTTCTTTCTTTAGCTCAAATTTTGAGCCATACGCAGCTTGGCACAGTTTCGATGTCTTAAACTCTATACCCTCGGTGGTCAATATTGGTACACTCGATGTATCGGAAGAGGACATTTTGGTGGCAATTGATGAATTCGATAATTCTAATAAACCCGACTGTGATGGCATTTCTGCCTTCCTGCTTCGCAACTGTGTTGTAGCGTTCTGTGAACCTCTCAAAATTCTATTCACAAATTCGCTGTTAACGGGTCAGTTTATTGGTAAGTGGAAAGCTGCCACGATTACGCCAATTTTTAAGAGAGGTACCAAAAATCTCATTTCCAATTATAGACCAATTGCCAAACTCAGCAATGTTTCAAAACTTCTAGAGCGAATCATTGCCAGAAAAATCACCTTCCTCATGAAATCCTACATTAGCCCAAATCAGCATGGTTTTATGCCGGGTAGATCAACAACCACTAATCTCATTGCTTTCAGTAATTTCTGCACTCGTGTCTTTGAAATGCACTCTCAAGTCGACGTTGTGTATACTGACTTTGCTAAAGCCTTTGACAAAGTCTCCCACTGGGCTTTAATAGCCAAGCTGCATCGGTTGGGGATTCATTCCTGCCTGCTCAGTTGGTTTAGGTCGTATCTTGAGCGGCGAGAGTATGTCGTATTGATAAATGGAAAGCCTTCGGCCCCATTCTTGGCTACTTCCGGCCTTCCACAGGGAAGTGCACTTGGTCCACTTCTGTTCTTAATTTTTATTAACGACATATGTCTCAGCATTCAAGCTTCTGAGCATCTGCTTTATGCTGATGATCTTAAAATCTTCCGATCTGTCAAAACCTTAGGCGATAGTATCCTTCTGCAGCGCGACCTGGATAGAGTTGCTCGTTGGTGCAGACTTAATTCGCTCCCACTCAACATTAGTAAATGTTACTTTGTTTCTTTTAGCAAGCGTGTCTTTAATGTGCTGGCCTCATATTCAATAGATGGCCATCCTCTCTTAAAGCAGACGGAGATACTTGACCTCGGGGTCTTATTTGACTCTAGATTTCTGTTTGCAGGGCATATGAATTTAATATTGCCAAAAGCCTATGCAATGTTCGGCTTTGTTAAGCGCAATTCATCCCAATTCAAGGACCCATATACAAGGCTCAGTCTGTACGCATTCCTTGTGCGCTCTCCCCTTGAGTACGCTTCCATGGTCTGGAATCCCACCGGGGTCGTCCAAATTTCGCGCATCGAACGACTCAAAGAAAGTTTCTGAAATTTGCACTCCAGCCTCTGCCATTTTCCATTCCGATGCCGTCCTATGAGTGCAGATGTCGCCTCGTGCATCTCTCCTCTCTCGAGGATCGTAGGACCATTGCGGCTCAAATATTTATTTTTGACCTTTTAGTGGGTAATATCGATTGCCCTGACCTACTTAGTAGGATTAGCTTCACTACGCCCGCCAGGAGCCTCAGGACCCATGCACCCTTTGCAGTTGATCTCCACCGGACCAATTATGGCTTTCATGAGCCCATCAGTAGGGCGCTTCGGCAGCACAATGCGCTGCCAGCTGGAATGCGCTTTGACTTTTGCCAGGGGAAGGGAGCCGTCAGACGGTTGCTTGTGGATTTCTTCCTGCTACATAATTAATTTACTAATGCTATTTTTTTTATTTGTTAATATAGAAATAAGTTAGCCTAGCCAGTTAAGGATTTTTTGATTCCGTTGGCGAATAATAAATAAATAAATAAATTCTTGGTCTCTGTGATAAAACAATAAACTGAAAAATTTCGTTGTGATAGCCTTAAACAGATACTGACTAGATTCTGCATTCATTGGCGACTTAGATGACAAATATTTCTTCAATTCTATAATATCCTTTTCCCCAGTGTATGCAGAATGTTGCCCATTCCGTTCCATGTTATGTAATGGTAATGATTGGAACTGCAATGTTCTGCGAAAATTAGCCCTACCATCCCGGCTGAGCCACTTTAATAGCCGAAAGCTGAAGACATTCGGACAGTCGCTAAAAGTGAAATACAAATACAAAAAAAACCGCAATTATTGGGCAATATCAACAAGACACATCCGGACATGCTTGTCGCAGCCGTTTTCTGTCCATAAAAATACTTGGCAGGGTACTCGCCATGTTTGGTCAGTTTAACGTACCCGGACTTGTACTTAATTTTGTATTGATGAGTAACTTTTAATATGTGTTTGATATAGACCACATGTTAGTCGGGTACCCTTTTCCACAGCTTCAAATAAGTCGTACAGAAAAATATGGAAACGGGTTTGGTAACTGAATCGGGTTGGAAACGGAAACGGCCAATAATAAAATCGTCAAAAGTGTGTTTCAATGTTATTATCCTCAAATTCGATGCGCCGCATTTTCTTTTTTTAAATCGTTTCAAATCTGCTTGGATAACAGAATTTGAATATTAATTCAATTAAATTAAATTAAATATAAATATTTTCACACGTATTCTGCGAGCAGTGGCTCTGGCATGTGGCCTTTGTAGCTCCTGCTGTTGCTGCAGTGGGTACTGCGGGCAGTGCGTGGGCCACGGCTGGTATGTTCACCGTGTTGTGCGATACTTTGGTATAGCAATTCGATTCCTACTATAGTTTAATTTTTTCTTATCCCGCGCCGCAGGACGGCCACTCGTGGGCCACCTCTCCTTGGGCTCTCCAGGAACAAGATCAAGTACCTCCCTCATGCCTCCTGCAATCTGTGAACGGGAGATCGAATTCCAATGTGTTGTAATAAGTTCGTAATCCGTCGCAGATCAGCCTTTTGTGTGGCTCTCTCACCGGCATTCGAGTCTTGCTAAATTGTTTGCACACACGTTTGGTCCGGGGGAAGACAGCAATATTTTCAGCAGGGGGAAGCCCTGCCGTGTGCCGTTCCGAGTCGTGCCCCAGTTTTTGGAGAGGCGACGTCGGTGCTACCGTGAGTGCCTGCTGGTCTTGCAGTTGCAATTGCTGGGGCGTCTGCTGTTGTCTGCGTCCTCCCAGGATATCGTTGATGGAATGCTTTGTGTTCATCTGCTGCTGCTGGTGGTGGCTCCCACATGGGATGTGTGGTGGCAGACCAGGCCACCAGGGCACTCCATCGACGGGATAGAGGGGATGCTGGCCAGGGACCTGCGGCCAGGTAAGGGCTGTCCAGGAGTGAAGGGGCGGCGGCGTCCAGGTGTTGGAGCTGGACTCTTCTTCTTGGCCCCGGTCAACTGTACCAGCTTCTTAGTCAGTATGGCTCTCCTCTGGCAGACGCCGCTAATATTGAACGACACGACAAAGAGTGCGTGCGAGAGAGACAGAAAATCAGTCTTAGCGTGACGTCTTGCGCTGCTTAGCCACTGCAAATTGATTTGTTCCTTTTGGCTATAATAATGATCTGATCTGATCCAGATTCAGCAATCTGATAGATCTATGATCTATGATTATCTATGATTCTGCGTTTTTAGTTTTCTCGAATCTGCAATATTGTGGATGCAACAGATTTTCGTCCTTTGTGTGGGCGGAAGGGGGTGGGGCGAAATTTTGAGATATACGTTTTATAGTGACATCTTAAAGGAGTGTGTGTACCAAATTTGGTTACTCTAGCCTTAATAGTCTCTGAGATTTGTGGATGCCACAGATTTTCGTCCTTTGCGGGGGCGGAAGGGGGTGTGGCGAAATTTTTAAACGAAACGGTCAAGGTCCGTTATCACAGGAGTGTGGATACCAAATTTGGTTGCTCTGGCTTTTATAGGTTCTGAGATCCCTGAACTCATATTTTGGAATTGGCAAAACCGACCATGAAACCTGTGTGTTAGAGAGAGACAGAGCGAGAAAGAATGAAATTGTTTTCTTGATTCTGGCTATAATAATAATACGATCTGGTTCAGATTTTGCTCTCTAGAAGATATGGACATCTCCTACGATTCTGCGTTTTCTGTTTTGGCTGTTTTGAATTTGTGGATGCCACAGATTTTCGCCCTTCGTGGGGGCGGAAGTGGGCGGGGTAAAGTTTTGAAATATACTTGTAGCAGTGACATATCACAGAAGACCGGATATAAAACGTCGTTGCTCTAGCTTTTACAGTCTTTGAGCACTAGGCGCTGATAGGGACGGACAGACGGACGGACGGACAGACGGACAGACAAACAGACAGACAGGGCTCAATCGTCTCGGCTATTGATGCTGATCAAGAATATATATACTTTATGGGGTCGGAAACGATTCCTTCTGGACGTATCACACATCCACTTTTACCACAAATCTAATATACCCCAATACTCATTTTGTGTATCGGGTATAAAAATGTAATGGAAAGTTGTATTTGATGTTTACAAGCGTACTTTAAGCATTTACTCAGAGTCGCCTCTTCACCTGAACCCACTTAATCTACCAATAAAACCCTCAATTGAAACAGCTCAACAGCCTGAGTTAAGCCGATGAAGAATAACCCTCAGTTCCGAACTCATAATTTTATCCGATTGATGAATCACTTTCCTTCAAGGCTAGATAATTTTAATTTTTTCCGACCTCATAAAGTATTTAGATTCTTGATCAGCATCAATAGCCGAATGGATTTAGCCATGTATGTATGTCCGTCTGTGCGAACCGATGAGCGCCTAGATCCCAGAGACTTTAAAGGCTAGAGAAACTTAATTTTGTATCCAGTATCTAGTTAAATGATACGAGAAAACTAAAAGCGCAGAATTATTGAGAATAACCGTATCTACCAGATCTACGAATCTGGGAAAACGGTTCCCTTACCGCGTCCACATGTCCCACTTCCTGCCATGAGCATTATCTAGCTATTGTGTGGGATCCCGATCATGGTAGCGTCTCTCGCGTGAGCTCCTAACCGGCGTGGACTTTCTGCACTCGCATCGCATCATATCATCCTTCGAAATAAATATGAATCAAGCTTATGTTTAAATCTCTGTTGTTGCCATAGATCAGCAGTGGCCCCAAATCCATCCTAAGTTTCAGTGTACTCCTTCGCCAAATTTTTGCGCGGGTCAATGCTGTCCCAAAGCACAGGGCATTGGCAGCATTCCCTTTCCTAACAAACATGCAGCTCGTCGAGGATTAAAACAATGCGCTGCCAGCTGGAATGCGCTTTGACTTTTGCCAGGGGAAGGGAGCCGTCAGACGGTTGCTTGTGGATTTCTTCCTGCTACATAATTAATTTACTAATGCTATTTTTTTTATTTGTTAATATAGAAATAAGTTAGCCTAGCCAGTTAAGGATTTTTTGATTCCGTTGGCGAATAATAAATAAATAAATAAATTCTTGGTCTCTGTGATAAAACAATAAACTGAAAAATTTCGTTGTGATAGCCTTAAACAGATACTGACTAGATTCTGCATTCATTGGCGACTTAGATGACAAATATTTCTTCAATTCTATAATATCCTTTTCCCCAGTGTATGCAGAATGTTGCCCATTCCGTTCCATGTTATGTAATGGTAATGATTGGAACTGCAATGTTCTGCGAAAATTAGCCCTACCATCCCAGCTGAGCCACTTTAATAGCCGAAAGCTGAAGACATTCGGACAGTCGCAAAAAGTGAAATACATATACAAAAAAAACCGCAATTATTGGGCAATATCAACAAGACACATCCGGACATGCTTGTCGCAGCCGTTTTCTGTCCATCAAAATACTTGGCAGGGTACTCGCCATGTTTGGTCAGTTTAACGTACCCGGACTTGTACTTAATTTTGTATTGATGAGTAACTTTTAATATGTGTTTGATATAGACCACATGTTAGGTTAGGTTAGGTTAAGGCGGTAGCCGAGAGGGGGGGGATAAGAGCCTCCCGCCCCCAAGCTCACTTGGACCTATAAAAGGTCCGTTGTGTTGCCGCATGGGCATGTGCCCTTTCGCGTTGCCCGAACCGTGAGAGCATACTACTGCAGGTTAAGGGCAGTCCCATCCGGTGGCTTGGATGTATTTGGACAAGGTCCCTGGTTTGATTACGGACAGGTCCGAAATGTCCGTGAGGAAAGCGGCCCCGAGAATTCGAAGACGACGATTTCCAAGGGCTGGGCAGTGGCAGAAGAAGTGGGGGACCGATTCCTCCTCCTCCTCGTCGCGACAACTCCTGCAGAAGTCGTTATGAGGGATTGACAGTCTAGAGGCGTGAGTGCCGATCTGCCAGTGTCCCGTAATGGCTCTAGTAACTGCAGAGCACTGTGCTCTGCTGAGTTTATACAGCTCTGCTGAGCGCTTCTTCGATCGATATGGCCATATCAATCTTGAGACTTTACAGGAAACGGTTTGCTGCCATCTCCTATTGGCATTTTGCTCGAACAATTCGTGCGTTAGGAGCCTGCACGTAGCCAAGGGCATCGCTACTTGCTCCCTCTCCGGTAGGAGAGGAATCGTAGTACCCTGCCTGGCTAGCTCGTCGGCGGCGTCATTCCCCTCGATGTCCCTGTGGCCGGGGACCCATATAAGGAAGAGATCTAACTGCTCTGCGATCTCGTGCAGAGACCTGCGGCAGTCATTTACAGTCGCTGAGTTCGACGATATTGAGCCTAGAGCTTTGATAGCTGCTTGGCTGTCCGAGAAGACGCACACTAAGTGCGTATCTAGAAGTAATTTGGAGACGATCGAAATGGCCTCCTTGATGGCTTCAACCTCCGCTTGGAACACACTACAGTGATCCGGGAGCCTGAAGCAATGACTGATGTTCAGCTCGCTGCAGTAGACTCCGCCTCCCACGCGGCCGTCTAGCTTTGAGCCATCAGTGTAGAAGTGGACCGCATTTGCAGGTCCTGGTTCGCCCATCTCCCAGTCCTCCCTAGATGGGATTGATACCTGGAAGGGCGTCGAGAGGTGATCACTGGGGATACAGTAATCTGTCCTCTCTGGTAATTGCGGGAGTCTCATCAGGATTCCCGAGTGCCCAACCGCGGATGCTTTCCACAGTCTGGCTTCTCTCATTCTGAGGGCGGAAAGTGTTGCCACCTTCTTTCCCATGAGATCCACAGGGAGGAGGTCCAGCACAGTATCCAGGGCTTCCCCTGGAGTAGTGCGTAGCCCGCCAGTTATGCATAGCTCTGCCATGCGTTGAACTCTGCTGAGTTTATTGAGGCATGTCCTTCTGTCCAAGGCTGGCCACCATACCACCACTCCATAGAGCACGATTGGTCGTATGATGGCGGTGTAGAGCCACCGAACTATATAGGGGGTCATTCCCCATTTTAGTCCGATGGCTTTCCTGCAAGTATAGAGGGCCACTGTGGCCTTCTTTACTCTATCCTCTATGCTCAATTTCCAATCGAGCTTTCTATCGAGGAATAGGCCAAGATACTTGGCGTTGTTGCTGAAGACTAGCGTTTCCCCACATAGTCTTGGGGGAATCAGTACCGGAACTTTGTACTTCCTAGTGAAAAGCACCAGTTCCGTTTTAGACGGGTTGACGCCTAACCCGCATTTGTCTGCCCATTTCGACATTTTCGTGAGAGTACTTGTCATGCACTCACACAATGTCTGCGGAAATTTTCCGGAGAATGCTATGGCAACATCGTCCGCGTACGCCACCACACGGCAGCCACCCCCCTCTAACTCCCGCAGCAGTGTGTTCACTGCCACGTTCCATAGAAGGGGCGAGAGGACTCCGCCCTGCGGTGTGCCTCTGCTGACAAATCTGGTACACGTTGACATACCCAGTGATGCCTCAACCGTCCTGCATTGTAGCATCTGATCGATCAGGCTCACCGTCCTGGAGTCAACGCCCAGATCCGTCAGTGCGCCCGTGATGGCGGTCGGAAGGATGTTGTTAAAGGCGCCTTCTATGTCGAGGAAGGCTACTAGGGTGTACTCCTTAAAATTAAGGGATGCTTCGATGATCGATGTGATCGAGTGTAGGGCCGTTTCGGTGGATCTTCCCTTCCGATAGGCATGCTGGGAGTCTGAGATCAGACTGGACGGAATGCACGCCGTTAGATGCAGCCCCAGGAGACCACATGTTAGTCGGGTACCCTTTTCCACAGCTTCAAATAAGTCGTACGGAAAAATATGGAAACGGGTTTGGTAACTGAATCGGGTTGGAAACGGAAACGGCCAATAATAAAATCGTCAAAAGTGTGTTTCAATGTTATTATCCTCAAATTCGATGCGCCGCATTTTCTTTTTTTAAATCGTTTCAAATCTGCTTGGATAACAGAATTTGAATATTAATTCAATTAAATTAAATTAAATATAAATATTTTCACACGTATTCTGCGAGCAGTGGCTCTGGCATGTGGCCTTTGTAGCTCCTGCTGTTGCTGCAGTGGGTACTGCGGGCAGTGCGTGGGCCACGGCTGGTATGTTCACCGTGTTGTGCGATACTTTGGTATAGCAATTCGATTCCTACTATAGTTTAATTTTTTCTTATCCCGCGCCGCAGGACGGCCACTCGTGGGCCACCTCTCCTTGGGCTCTCCAGGAAAGAGATCAAGTACCTCCCTCATGCCTCCTGCAATCTGTGAACGGGAGATCGAATTCCAATGTGTTGTAATAAGTTCGTACTCCGTCGCAGATCAGCCTTTTGTGTGGCTCTCTCACCGGCATTCGAGTCTTGCTAAATTGTTTGCACACACGTTTGGTCCGGGGGAAGACAGCAATATTTTCAGCAGGGGGGAAGCCCTGCCGTGTGCCGTTCCGAGTCGTGCCCCAGTTTTTGGAGAGGCGACGTCGGTGCTACCGTGAGTGCCTGCTGGTCTTGCAGTTGCAATTGCTGGGGCGTCTGCTGTTGTCTGCGTCCTCCCAGGATATCGTTGATGGAATGCTTTGTGTTCATCTGCTGCTGCTGGTGGTGGCTCCCACATGGGAAGTGTGGTGGCAGACCAGGCCACCAGGGCACTCCATCGACGGGATAGAGGGGATGCTGGCCAGGGACCTGCGGCCAGGTAAGGGCTGTCCAGGAGTGAAGGGGCGGCGGCGTCCAGGTGTTGGAGCTGCTGCGGCAGACCGGAAGTCAACAAGTTCAACACAGACTAAAGAAGATTCTCGAACAAAAGGTTCGTTTCTTTTATTAACTTCAACTTTATGCGAATGAGCCGTTCGTTTTAATCCTCGACGAGCTGCATGTTTGTTAGGAAAGGGAATGCTGCCAATGCCCTGTGCTTTGGGACAGCATTGACCCGCGCAAAAATTTGGCGAAGGAGTACACTGAAACTTAGGATGGATTTGGGGCCACTGCTGATCTATGGCAACAACAGAGATTTAAACATAAGCTTGATTCATATTTATTTCGAAGGATGATATGATGCGATGCGAGTGCAGAAAGTCCACGCCGGTTAGGAGCTCACGCGAGAGACGCTACCATGATCGGGATTCCACACAATAGCTAGATAATGCTCATGGCAGGAAGTGGGACATGTGGACGCGGTAAGGGAACCGTTTTCCCAGATTCGTAGATCTGGTAGATACGGTTATTCTCAATAATTCTGCGCTTTTAGTTTTCTCGTATCATTTAACTAGATACTGGATACAAAATTAAGTTTCTCTAGCCTTTAAAGTCTCTGGGATCTAGGCGCTCATCGGTTCGCACAGACGGACATACATACATGGCTAAATCCATTCGGCTATTGATGCTGATCAAGAATATAAATACTTTATGAGGTCGGAAAAAATTAAAATTATCTAGCCTTGAAGGAAAGTGATTCAACAATCGGATAAAATTATGAGTTCGGAACTGAGGGTTATTCTTCATCGGCTTAACTCAGGCTGTTGAGCTGTTTCAATTAAGGGTTTTATTGGTAGATTAAGTGGGTTCAGGTGAAGAGGCGACTCTGAGTAAATGCTTAAAGTACGCTTGTAAACATCAAATACAACTTTCCATTACATTTTTATACCCGATACACAAAATGAGTATTGGGGTATATTAGATTTGTGGTAAAAGTGGATGTGTGATACGTCCAGAAGGAATCGTTTCCGACCCCATAAAGTATATATATTCTTGATCAGCATCAATAGCCGAGTCGATTGAGCCCTGTCTGTCTGTTTGTCTGTCCGTCCGTCCGTCTGTCCGTCCCTATCAGCACCTACTGCTCAAAGACTATAAAAGCAAGAGCAACGGTCTTCTGTGATATGTCACTGCTACAAGTATATTTCAAAACTTTGCCCCGCCCCCTTCCGACCACACGAAGGGCGAAAATCTGTGGCATCCACAAATTCAAAGATACGAGAAAACAGAAAACGCAGAATCGTAGGAGATGTCCATATCTTCTAGAGAGCAAAATCTGAACCAGATCGTATAATTATTATAGCCAGAATCAAGAAAACAATTTCATTCTTTCTCGCTCTGTCTCTCTCTAACACACAGGTTTCATGGTCGGTTTTGCGAATTGCAAAATATGAGTTCAGGGATCTCAGAACCTATAAAAGCCAGAGCAACCAAATTTGGTATCCACACTCCTGTGATAACGGACCTTGACCGTTTCGTTTAAAAATTTCGCCACACCCCCTTCCGCCCCCGCAAAGGACGAAAATCTGTGGCATCCACAAATCTCAGAGACTATTAAGGCTAGAGTAACCAAATTTGGTACACTGTTTGATCTCACTATAAAACGTGTATCTCAAAATTTCGCCCTACCCCCTTCCGCCCCCACAAAGGACGAAAATCTGTTGCATCCACAATATTGAGGATACGAGAAAACTAAAAACGCAGAATCATAGATAATGATCATATATATCAGATTGCTGAATCTGGATCAGATCAGATCATTTTTATAGCCAAAAGGAACAAATCAATTTGCACTGGCTACGCAGCACCCGACGTCACGCTCAGACTGATTTTCTGTCTCTCTCGCACGCACCCCTTGTCGTGTCGTTTAATGTTAGCGGCGTCTGCCGGAGGAGAGCCATACTGACCTAGTATCGGGTATAACTGTAGAGTTGCGGTCTCCGCAGCAACTCACAACGTTCCCCCTCGTTCTTTCTGTTTTGTTCTATGGAAATATAAATGAAGTTTAAATTAAATAAATGTATTTGCGAAAAGTAATGCAAGATACCGCACGATACCACTTCCATTCCACTTGATTCCCTCTGACACTAATACCCAACTGCTTAAGAACTATTAAAGCCGCCGGCGTGCTCAATTCAATTTGGGTTCGTTGGTATGGTCCGGCGATCCGCAATCGTCGGCTATGATACCTAGTAATGTACATTTGCCGAACGAGATTCTTTTCCTAGATGACTGTTTTAGTATGGGCTTATCCCAAGTAAATAATGTTTTTAATAGGCTAAATAAGATTTTAGACTTAATTTTTGTTAGTTCGGATATAGATTGCCATGTTACATGTTGCAAACTCCCCATCGCGGAATGTGACATGCATCATATGCCGTTGGAATTCTTAGTCAATTTCCATTTTTATTCGCCCTGGGCGGAACCATATTATGAATGCTTCTTTTCTAGTGTAAGCCTGAATGCTTGTGTGGTTCGGTTGTCCTTCTTGAAGATAATTTAATTTTTATTGGGCCAACATCGAAAATAAATGAAACAGAGATAAACAGATAAAGGTACATAAAATAAAATCAAACATAAAACGCAAATAAAAATTCCAAATTCCAAAAATATAGGTACATTTTAGTAGTAATTTCGATAGATAATCTCATCGTCGATTCGGCCACATGCGACTTTCACGTGGCGACGGGAGCTTCAATTGATTGCCAAATCGAGGCCTCTCCTCCTGATTGACCGCCTGCTTTGACGGTGTGTTGGCGGCCGACGCCACCGAATTGTGGTTTACGAGGACATGGCGAATTCGTCGCACAGCCACGCGATTGCGCTGATGCTGAGCCCCGCCGACGGGCAGCACTGAGGAGCGACTCGTGGGCACAAATTCGTCATAGGAGATCCCGGCTTCGCGGTCATTTTCAGTGGTCTCATGGGTCATATACTCGGAATCGCTGGGCGATCTTGTATCCGGCACCGCTGATTTTGTGCGTGGCTTCTTTTTCGAGCGTGTGCCAAGGCTGCGTCTGCCCAATCCCCCGCTGCGACGCAATGTGTTGTCCAGGACGCGGACCCGCTTTAGTGGCGACTTGGACGCCTTCAGCTGGCTGTTGGCCAGCCGATACCCCGAAGAGCTGGCGGCTGCTGATGGATTTAGTCGCTTGTGCAGATTCCCAGTGCTCTTGGTCATATTGGAAGTGATCAGCTGGATTGTTGGGGTCTTGCGCAACGACATTGTCGAGGTCGACATTGAGGACATGTTCTTCAAAGTTCGGGGCGTGCGAGGGGCCGTTGAACCGGCAGTCGGCGGTGGCATCATCAATTTGCTGCTGCTGCCCGTCCTCGTGGTGGGCGGGGCCTTCTTGCGGGCCGAGCTCTGCTTGGCCTGCCGATAGTTCTCCCATTCGCCAGCCATCAGCTCCAGCATGTTCTCGCCATAAACCAGAAACGGGCCATGCGATTGCACCTCATAGGCGTGCACCAGTTCAGTGATCTGCTGCTCAATCTTGGGCAGCTTCGAGATGGCCTTGCGTTCCTTTTCCTCTTTAAGGAGCTGGCCGCCACGATTTTTGAAACGATTCGGCTCGTTGGCCTTTGCCTCTAGAGCCTGCATGCGGGACCAAAGTTCTGCACGGCTCTCGTACAGATCGAAAATCTCCTTGTTGCACGTGTAGAAGCTCTTCAGATCATCCAGCTCCAGCTCGTGCAGCTCCAACAGGTCTTCGTTGTAATACTTATTGTAGTAGTTGGAGAAACGCTTGCGCTCCTGCTGGCTCTTGAGCGTTAGATCCCACCACTTGCTTATCTCGACGCGCAGCTGCTCGATGAACGTCTTGGGGTTCTGGCTGCGCAGTGCCTGGCAGCGCTGCTCCGAATGGAGGATGTCATAGGTGCGCTGCGTATTTTCGGTGCACTCGCGCACTCGTCGCATGGCGCTCTCGTCCGTCTCCTGGAGGCGATCCCACAGCACGTAGATCTTCTCGCGCATGTCATGGATTTTGGAGCGCAGCTCCTGGATCTGCTCGGCATAACTGTTGCGCATCTGCCGCAGCCGCTCTAGTGTCTCTGGTGTTAGATTGTGGCTCAGATCGTTCAGTAGGCGATCCTCTGCATCGGTCTGGGGCATCAGCTCGAGCATCTTCATGTCATGCTTGATGGCCTTGCGCAGCTGGTCCAGCTCCGTCTGGCGCACTGCGCGCTGAGAGCGCAGGTTGTCGAGATGGTCGCGAAAGCCGTCCATCTCATCGGGCAGGGGCAGCGGGTCCGCCAGTAGAGGGAGCGGCAGTGCGCCCAGCTCTTCGCAGAGCTGCTCCTGCTGGAGCAGCAGCTCCCCGATCTCCGCCCGCCGTTTCGAGAGCTCCTCGCGCAGATGCTCTATGCTTTTGTCCAGCTTCAGCTGCCATATGATCAGTGGCACATCGTCGGGCCTCTGACCAATGTCCACCGTCTCATGAAGGAGTCGGGTGAGGTCGCTGGCCTCGGCTCGGAGTGCGGCTATGTCATCCAGGATGGCCGCCTGCTTCTCCCGCGACTCGGTCAGCAGATCCGTATAGAAATTATCCGCGTGCGCCTTGAGTTTGTGCAGAAAGTCCTCGCATGTCTTCGGCTCGAACATGAGGGACCACATTGAATGGAGCTGCTCCACATGCTCGCCAGTCATCTCAAGGATCTCTCCCTTGATGGAGGTTGGGTCAACCATAGCCAATAGGAATGGGTCTTTTATTCGCGAATGGAAGGAATTTATGTGATGTGTGCAGGATTTCGATTGCACTATGTGTTGCTCAAGGAAAATGCCTCCGCACAGATAAGTGACGCCTCTCGTGTTGGCACAAATTGCACAATGAAAATTTTGTGTGCTTGATTTGACTCATGCCTCAAAGCACAAAACAAGTTGATTCTGATTGATGTGCGGCCAAAAAAAACACCTACTTTATATTGCAAATAAGTTCCTTCAAGGTTTTTCAGTTGTAAAGATAATTTAGGATGAGAAATGTGTTTACTAAAGCAGAATGCCACCGCACAGACTCGAATGACGCCAGACAAAATTTCGGTAAATTCAAAATGATGCTATTAGGGATAATATGTTAAATGTTAATTGGGCTTCTGTTCTCTCGCATCCTAGTGTAGACACGTCCTATAATGTTTTCCTGCATACGGTCCGTCGTATTATTGGTAACAATGCTTCCAAAAGGGTGCACGGCTCCTATAGACTGCCGTGGTATACGAAGGGTCTTATGAAATATAAGAATCTTCGTAATAAGTACTTTAAAAGATTTGGTAAGACCCGGGACCCTGTAGATTGGGCAAGGTATGTGCAACATAAGAGGGAGTTTGCTTTTTTAGGCAAATTTTTGTATAACCAATATATTGCCGACGTTGAGAGGGAACTTTAAGTCAATCCCAGGTCTTTTTGGCATTTTATAAAGTCCAAAAGGTCAACGAGCTCTCTTCCTTCCGTTATGAACTTGGGCAGCTTGAGCGCTAATACGGATAATGGTATAGCAAACCTTTTTTATACCCGATACTCAAAATGAGTATTGGGGTATATTAGATTTTTGGTAAAAGTGGATGTGTGTAACGTCCAGAAGAAATCGTTTCCGACCCCATAAAGTATATATATTCTTGATCAGCATCAATAGCCGAGTCGATTGAGCCATGTCTGTCTGTCCGTCTGTCCGTCCGTCCGTCTGTCCGTCCCCTTCAGCGCCTAGTGCTCAAAGACTATAAGAGCGAGAGCAACGATGTTTTGGATCCAGACTTCTGTGATATGTCACTGCTACAAAAATATTTCAAAACTTCGCCCCGCCCACTTCCGCCCCCCACAAAGGACGAAAATCTGTGGCATCCACAATTTTAAAGATATGAGAAAACCAAAAACGTAGAATTGTAGAGAATGACCATATCTTTAATACTGCGGAATCTGAATTGGATCGTATTATTATTATAGCCAGCATCAAGAAAACAATTTCATTTTTTCTCGCCCTGTCTCTCTCTCTCTAACACACACCTACGTGTGTGTACGTGTGCCGCCTATGCTACGGCGGCTTTGCTTAGAGTAAAACATTAGCGCCTAGATCTCAGAGACTACACAGGCTAGAGCAACCAAATCTGGTATCCACACTCTTAATATATCGGACCGAGACGAGTTTGTTTCAAAATTTCGCCACACCCCCTTCCGCCCCCGCAAAGGACGAAAATCTGGGGATATTCAAAAATCTCAGAGACTATTAAGGCTAGAGTAACCAAATTTAGTATTCGCACTCCTGTTAGATCTTACTATAAAACGTGTATCATAAAATTTCGCCCCACCCCCTTCCGCCTACACAAAAGACGAAAATCTGTTGCATCCACAATATTGCACATTCGAGAAAACTAAAAACGCAGAATCATAGATAATGACCATATCTATCAGATTGCTGAATCTGGATCAGATCAGATCATTTTTATAGCCAATAGGAACAAATCAATTTGCAGTGGCTACGCAGCGCCCGACGTCACGCTCTTGACTGATTTTCTGTCTCTCTCGCACGCACTCTTTGTCGTGTCGTTTAATATTAGCGGCGTCTGCCGGAGGAGAGCCATACTGACTTAGTATCGGGTATAACCGTAGAGTTGCGGTGTCCGCAGCAACTCACAACGTCCCCCCTCGTTCTTCTTTCTTTAGCTCAAATTTTGAGCCATACGCAGCTTGGCACAGTTTCGATGTCTTAAACTCTATACCCTCGGTGGTCAATATTGGTACACTCGATGTATCGGAAGAGGACATTTTGGTGGCAATTGATGAATTCGATAATTCTAATAAACCCGACTGTGATGGCATTTCTGCCTTCCTGCTTCGCAACTGTGTTGTAGCGTTCTGTGAACCTCTCAAAATTCTATTCACAAATTCGCTGTTAACGGGTCAGTTTATTGGTAAGTGGAAAGCTGCCACGATTACGCCAATTTTTAAGAGAGGTACCAAAAATCTCATTTCCAATTATAGACCAATTGCCAAACTCAGCAATGTTTCAAAACTTCTAGAGCGAATCATTGCCAGAAAAATCAACTTCCTCATGAAATCCTACATTAGCCCAAATCAGCAAGGTTTTATGCCGGGTAGATCAACAACCACTAATCTCATTGCTTTCAGTAATTTCTGCACTCGTGTCTTTGAAATGCACTCTCAAGTCGACGTTGTGTATACTGACTTTGCTAAAGCCTTTGACAAAGTCTCCCACTGGGCTTTAATAGTCAAGCTGCATCGGTTGGGGATTCATTCCTGCCTGCTCAGTTGGTTTAGGTCGTATCTTGAGCGGCGAAAGTATGTCGTATTGATAAATGGAAAGCCTTCGGCCCCTTAGGGCCGGTCGGTGAGTGAGAGGGAGAAGTGCCCACTCGAATTGGTTTCGTAACATTACGGAGTCAGCAAGCAAGTTAGTTTGTCCATTTCGGACTTATTTAGTATATCGTTTGTATGACACATAGCCAAGTATTTGTAGGAATTTTATACATATATTTCATTTAGCTACTCTTTTAATGTGGGTGATTATATTATGGTATTTGCGGGTAATGATAGTGCTTTAGCCAGTAAGTGAATAAACTTTATAATGTATTAATCTACCGCATTGCTTTCGCTGGCAAATTCCCCATGTAGGACGCCCCGGACAAAGGGGCCATTCCGTCATTAAATCGAACGGTTTGGAATGGCCATGGTAGGGTGGGCGACACGACCTCGACAACACCAGAGGCGGAGTTGAGATACCTTTCCAGCACACATCCACAATTCTATTCAGGGATAAACAGTGTCTCCCGGTTAAGCATTTTCGTCGTGACACGCTACTTCATTCGCGGTATAATGCGTATAGGCCACCAGCAGGAGGGGGGCAAGAACATCACTCCAATAGCCGACGAGCAGAGGCCGGAAACCCAAAGCGTGTGCTTCCCTTCGCTGAATGACAGCTAGCCTGGCTGGATTTATATACACAGACGTGCGTAGATGACACGTTACATTTATGAATCATAGATATAGTATTATAACTAAAAATTGGCGCCCAACGTTGGGCCACACCTATTCAGGTGTGACACCATCAACACTGTGACATCCTTTTATACCCGATACTCAAAATGAGTATTGGGGTATATTAGATTTGTGGTAAAAGTGGATGTGTGTAACGTCCAGAAGGAATCGTTTCCGACCCCATAAAGTATATATATTCTTGATCAGCATCAATAGCCGAGTCGATTGAGCCCTGTCTGTCTGTCCGTCTGTCCGTCCGTCCGTCCGTCCGTCCCCTTCAGCGCCTAGTGCTCAAAGACTATAAGATCTAGAGCAACGATGTTTTGGATCCAGACTTCTGTGATATGTCACTGCTACAAAAATATTTCAAAACCTCGCCCGGCCCACTTCCGCCCCCACAAAAGACGAAAATCTGTGGCATCCACATTTTTAAAGATACGATAAAACCAAAAACGCAGAGTCGTAGAGGATGACTATATGTTCTAGGGTGTAAAATTTCAACCAGATCGTATAATTATTATAGCCAGAATCAAGAAAACAATTTCATTCTTTCTCGCTCTGTCTCTCTCTAACACACAGGTTTCATGGTCGGCTTTGCCAATTGCAAAATATGAGTTCAAGGATCTCAGAACCTATAAGAGCCAGAGCAACCAAATTTGGTATCCACACTCCTGTGATATCGGACCTTGACCGTTTCGTGTCCAAATTTCGCCACACCCCCTTCCGCCCCCGCAAAGGACGAAAATCTGGGGCATCCACAAATCTCAGAGACTATTAAGGCAAGAGTAACCAAATTTGGTATCCGCACTTCTGTTAGATCTCACTACAAAACGTATATCTCAGAATTTCGCCATACCCCCTTCCGCCCCCACAAAGGACGAAAATCTGTTGCATCCACAATATTGCACATTCGAGAAAACTAAAAACGCAGAATCATAGATAACGACCATATCTATCAGATTGCTGAATCTGGACCAGATCAGATAATTTTTATAGCCAAAAGGAACAAATCAATTTGCACTGGCTACGCAGCGCCCGACGTCACGCTCAGACTGATTTTCTGTCTCTCTCGCACGCACTCTTTGTCGTGTCGTTTAAAATTAGCAGCGTCTGCCGGAGGAAAGCCATACTGAATTAGTATCGGGTATAACTGTAGAGTTGCGGTGTCCGCAGCAACTCACAACGTTCCCCCTCGTTTTTTTTGTCTTTAAAACTTCCCGATTCAGCATAGACGGCATTGACCAAAATTGTTTCTCTGGAAGTGGTCATTGCTCCAGAATATCTTCTTTTCTCAACACCAAGTAGAGGGCTTGTCAGACGATTCGGAAAACGGAAGCAGAAGTTTTGACTTTTCATCCGGCCACGTCTGAGGAGCGTTTCGAAAAGTGCATCGATCTTAATAATACCCTACTTTTTCTGAGGCAGGAGTCTTAAACATGGTCTTTCGGGCGCATAGGACTGCAGAGGGAATCTCGTTTACTTACGGAACCCTGCCCACGGCTGAAGGACTGTGCGGAAGGCTTAGCCATTGCTGCTGATGAGCTTTAGCGCGTTGGACATACTCGGATTAATCTTGATTATAGAATTCCGTTGGCCACGAGTGAAATCAGAAGCAGCATGCTCATTTCAAGTGTAGAGTGCCGAGCCGAGGTGTTTGGACGACAGCGGCGCGAATCAAAGCAGCAGCTGGCCACGGCTCGCGCATGCAGTTGTTGTTGGTTTTGATTAGACAGCGACAAGTGCAAGGCGTCTGCGCGCGTACACATTCTTTTCATTTTCTTTTGTGCTTAGGAATTGGGGTCTCAATTAGCTTAGGGTCCGTTTCGCATGGGGATTAGCTATGCGTAAGGCAACAATTTTTATGACTTTATTTTATCGTATCATATTCTTTGCGTTCTATTCTTGAGGTTTACATTCCATGTGTGTTATTTGGTAGGGCTGTTGATTTGCTAGCTCTCTCGCTGTACAAGGGAAGCGAGACTTGAGAACAGCTGTGCCGTTTGCTGGGCCATTGACCCTAAGTTGGCAACGTAGGAAGCTATGAATTATAACACGAGGAATCAGTTCTCTTTGCAATTTGAGTTCACGTACAATTACTTATTATTTTTGAATTTTTAGGTCATCTTAGGTTTGCTAGCATAAGTTATCTGACTTTTAACTAGAATACTTAATTTAGTTTTACTATTAACACATTTTTAACTTTGGTTTTGTCTGCGTTTGATAAGTAAGTGTTTAGGTTTTGTCGTGTAGTTTTTGTGGGACATATTTTTGTCAGGACAGTTAGCAATTAAGTTTGATTTATTTTTTTTACAATGGAGAACCCCGATAACGAGCCTGAACCGGCTCCGGCGCCAAAATGCCAGTTGTGTGGGAAAACTTTGGCTTCGTCTCCTACATTGAAAACAAAGTGCAGCCACGAGTTTCACAAAACTTGTATTGAGTCACATGTCAAGACCCATACTACCTGTCCCACATGCAAGACGCTAGACGCTAGCAAGACGCTATGCAAGACGATGCAGCAGCCATAACCGCTGAAAGAGTTAGTAGCATGGTTACACAGGCCGTCAGCACGATGCAAAACGAGGTGGTAGCCCAGCTCACGGACAAAATGGCTCAAATCATTCAGTCCAGCATAGCAGCACATTTCCAAGAGACTGGCAATAGCATTCCTCAAGGGAATAGACGTGGGGAAGCGGATAATCCGGTCCAACAAAATAGGGACAGAGAAGGGGAGGAAACATTCCGACAGGGACTGAATAGTCAGTATTCAGCACAGTTTCCGAGCTACGACCGTCCAAGCAGTGCAGTCTCAGATCTGAGTCAGCGACCGGACAAAGTCGCCCATATCCTCAATAGTTGGAAATTACGTTTTAATGGGACCCAAGAAGGATTGAGCATTGATAATTTTCTCTATAGGGTAGAGTTCTGTGCAGTAACGCCAGTCTGCTTTTTGACGGAAAGGCCAGAGATTTTTATTGGCGTTACCACAAGACTTCCGGATCGATGAGATGGGACCGGTTATGCCAAGCCCTAAGAAAGCAGTTTAGGGACTCTCGAACCGATGTGGATATCAGAGAAGCGATAAGGGACAGGAAGCAAAAAGAAAAAGAAAATTTCGATTCCTTCCACGACGCCCTGATACAGCTGATGGATGATTTGGAAACTCCCATGTCAGAGAAAGCGATTGTGGAAACTTTACGGCGCAATTTGCGACCTGAAATTAGACATGAGCTCCTGAATGTCCAAATCGACTCCGTAGAACGTTTGAGAGAAGTCTGTCGTAGAAGGGAGGGTTTTCTCGACGACGTTAGGCGGAGTCATGGGTACCAGAAATTGATTCCTTTCCGGAAACAGGTTGCGGAATTGGTAGAGGAAGCCCAATTAGAGGAGGCCTCCGAATTCTCGGATGTAGAAGAAGAGGACGAGGTGGCAGCCATGGCACTGATTTGCTGAACCTCCCGAAAGGAGGGGCATCGCTACCACGATTGCGATAGCAAAAGGAAAATTTTTTGCTTTGGGTGCGGAGCACCTAATAAATATAAGCCGTCGTGTAGCAAATGCCAAAAAAACGGCAAAGTGAACACCCAGCCTCGCCAGCCGGTCAGTGTTCAGCGCAAGCAGTCGAGTGCAGAGGCGAAATCCCAGTAGGGATATTTAAAACTACCGCCCAGCTTCCGTCTGAGAAATCAGAATCCGACATACACCAAGCTTTAGTCTGGCCACAACTAGTCCATGCCAGATCCCATTCGCTTTTCACCAACGACCAACCCAGTAATAAGTCCCTCACAAGGAGTGCAAGAAGGATGAGAGCGTTCCGGCAGGCGGCGAAAGCGATAAATTGCATTCGTTACAAGCAGAAGGACAAGCGTCCATATGCGGAAGTTCGCCTGTTGGATCAAACGGTCCTTGGTCTATTGGACACCGGAGCAGCTATGAGTGTTATAGGCGGAAAGTTAGCAGAACGCGTAATCCAAAGCAGAGTTCCTTTTAAGAGAGGAGTTGTAAATGCTTCCACTGCGGATGGACGGAGGCAAGAGGTAGTGGGACGACTGCGGACACCGGTGCAGTATAAGGGTGCAGTGAAGGACCTTGAGCTGCACATTATTCCATCGCTCAGCCAGGACTTGTATTTAGGGATCGACTTTTGGTCAAGTTTCGATTTATTACCACCCAGCATGTCGCTGGCAGAGATAGTTCATGAACCGCAGAACCTCAGCCGAGGGGAAATGGACCAGTTGCAAGCGACCATCAATTTATTTCCTTCGTTTTCCGTTTCCGGTCTAGGAAAGACGGCTCTGCTTTCGCATTCAATTGATGTAGGTGATGCAAAAGCCGTGAAGCAGAGACACTTCCCTGTATCTCCTGCGGTAGAGAAATTGTTATATGCGGAGATAGATCGGATGCTCAGCTTAGGGGTGATAGAGGAATCCGATAGTGCGTGGTCATCACCGGTAGTATTGGTGCAGAAGCCAGGAAAGGTGAGGCTATGTTTAGATAGTAGGAAAGTTAACGCGGTGACCAAAAAAGACGCGTATCCGTTACCACAAATTGATGGGATTCTAGGACGTCTTCCTAAGGCGTTGTTTATTTCGAGCCTGGATCTTAAGGATGCCTATTGGCAAGTTCCCTTAGAGCCGAGCTCACGCGATAAAACAGCGTTCACGGTTCCGGGGAAACCTCTCTACCAGTATAAGGTAATGCCTTTTGGTCTCACTAATGCTTCGCAGACCATGACAAGGTTGATGGACAAGGTAATTCCGGCCAGTTTAAGAAATGAAGTTTTTGTGTACCTGGACGACCTTTTGATTGTGTCGGACAGTTTTGAGTCACATCGGAGGGTGTTGAGTGAAGTGGCAAGTTACATAAAAGCGGCAGGGTTAACGCTGAATGTGGAGAAAAGCAAGTTTTGCATGAAGTCAGTGCGGTATTTGAGGCATATAGTAGGCGAAGGGGTGATTCGTACAGATCCGGATAAGATTTCGGCCATGTCCGATTTTCCTTTGCCAAAATCCCTAAAGTCTCTGCGTCGCTTCCTAGGTATGGTAGGCTGGTACAGGAAGTTTATAAGCAACTTCGCATCGGTAGCCGCGCCTCTCACGGACTTGCTCAAGCCCAGACAGAAATTTTCAATGACTCCAGAGGGTCAGGAATCTTTTGAAAAGTTGAAGGAGATGCTTTGCTCAGCGACAGTTTTGCGTAGTCCTGATTTTAGCAAACCATTCTATGTTCACTGCGACGCTAGCAAGACAGGCGTTGGTGGAGTGCTGGTGCAGAAGACGCCGGAGGGGGACGAATATCCGATTGCGTTTGTATCGAAAAAACTCAACAAAGCCCAAAAGAATTATTCGGTCACCGAACAAGAATGTCTGGCCGCAATAGTTTGCATAAATAGGTTCAGAGCTTATATCGAGGGGCATGAATTTACTGTAATCACTGATCACGCCTCTTTAAAGTGGCTCATGTCACAAACTGACTTACACTAACGTCTAGCCCGATGGGCATTAAAGCTGCAGAGTTTCTCGTTTAAAATCGAGCATCGTAGCGGCAGGCTTAATGTGGTTCCGGATGCTCTTTCTCGCGTAAATGAGGAGGAAGTGGCGACTCTAGACGCGAGCAATGGGTTGTTGGTGGATTTGGAATCGCCAGAATTCAAGGCAGAAGATTACGTGGAGATCGTAGAAAGGGTTAGGGCCAATATTGATAAGTTGCCAGATCTCAAAATTGTAGATAGCTTGTTGTATCGTAGGTCAGATCACGCAACAGGAGAGGTGCTACATGATGTGTTCATTTGGAAACTCTGGATTCCTCAAGGGTTAGTGGTTGACGTTTTGCGTAACGCGCACGACAATCCACTGGCTTCCCATGGAGGCATTCACAAAACCCTAGAAAGGATACGGCGGTATTATTACTGGCCTGGTTTGGTTGCCGATGTGAAGAAGTATATCCAGGCTTGTGATGTCTGCAAGACTACCAAGGCCCCCAATACAATCCAGAGACCGAAGATTGGAATTGCGCCCGAGTCACAACGTTTCTTCCAGAAATTATATGTAGATTTCCTGGGGCCATATCCCCGTTCAAGAAGTGGACATATAGGCATCTTTATCGTCCTCGATCACTATTCTAAATATGTGTTTAAATAGCGGCGTCTGCCAGAGGAGAGCCATACTGACTAAGAAGCTGGTACAGTTGACCGGGCCAAGAAGAAGATTCTGCCACCGCCGCCGAAGACAAAATACACATGGGACATGCTGCACGAGCCACCGATGACGAGGGCAAGGTCACCCACAAGCGTCCGCCAGCACCCACCTGGAGTCGCAGTAAGTTAGCGTTTTCTTTAGCCAGTGTCTGATCTAATCTAAAATTTTGTGACCCATTTTCAGGCCATGTACGCGGCGAAGCGATTGCCATGCAGAGCCACTGTCCCACCGATGTCATCGACAGCTTCTTCTCGGTGGCCCCCACCACTCCGGACCTGAAACTGATTTTCCCCAACATCGATCCCAGCCAGCTGAAGCGCAACTCCAGCGTGCTCTGGTCCACGCCCCCACGCTACTCGGAGCTCCCAAAATACTAGTTATACACAAACACATATGTATATAAAAAAATAATCCCCTGTTTTTATACCCGATACTCAAAATGAGTATTGGGGTATATTAGATTTTTTTTTTTTTTTTTTTTTTTTTTTTTTTTTTTTTTTTTTGTAAAAGTGGATGTGTGTAACGTCCAAAAGGAATCGTTTCCGACCCCATAAAGAATATATATTCTTGATCAGCATCAATAGCCGAGTCGATTGAGCCATGTCTGTCTGTCCGTCTGTCCGTCCCCTACAGCGCCTAGTGCTCAAAGACTATTAGAGCTAGAGCAACGATGTTTTGGATCCAAACTTCTGTGATATGTCACTGCTACAAAAATATTTCAAAACTTCGCCCCGCCCACTTCCGCCCCACAAAGGACGAAAATCTGTGGCATCCACAATTTTAAAGATATGAGAAAACCAAAAAACGTAGAATTGTAGAGAATGACCATATTTTTAAGACTGCGGAAATCTGAAATTGGATCGTATTTGCCGCTTCAGCTCTAGTGCTCAGACTAGAGCCAAGCAACGATTTTGGAAAGGAACAAATCAATTTGCACTGGCTACGCAGCACCCGACGTCACGCTCAGACTGATTTTCTGTCTCTCTCGCACGCACTCCTTGTAGTGTCGTTTAATATTAGCAGCGTCTGCCGGAGGAGAGCCATACTGACTTAGTATCGGGTATAACTGTAGAGTTGCGGTCTCCGCAGCAACTCACAACGTTCCCCCTCGTTCTTTCTGTTTTGTTCTATGGAAATATAAATGAAGTTTAAATTAAATAAATGTATTTGCGAAAAGTAATGCAAGATACCGCACGATACCACTTCCATTCCACTTGATTCCCTCTGACACTAATACCCAACTGCTTAAGAACTATTAAAGCCGCCGGCGTGCTCAATTCAATTTGGGTTCGTTGGTATGGTCCGGCGATCCGCAATCGTCGGCTATGATACCTAGTAATGTACATTTGCCGAACGAGATTCTTTCCTAGATGACTGTTTTAGTATGGGCTTATCCCAAGTAAATAATGTTTTTAATAGGCTAAATAAGATTTTAGACTTAATTTTTGTTAGTTCGGATATAGATTGCCATGTTACATGTTGCGAACTCCCCATCGCGGAATGTGACATGCATCATATGCCGTTGGAATTCTTAGTCAATTTCCATTTTTATTCGCCCTGGGCGGAACCATATTATGAATGCTTCTTTTCTAGTGTAAGCCTGAATGCTTGTGTGGTTCGGTTGTCCTTCTTGAAGATAATTAATTTTTATTGGGCAACATCGAAAATAAATGAAACAGAGATAAACAGATAAAGGTACATAAAATAAAATCAAACATAAAACGCTAATAAAAATTCCAAATTCCAAAAATATAGGTACATTTTAGTAGTAATTTCGATAGATAATCTCATCGTGGATTCGGCCACATGCGACTTTCACGTGGCGACGGGAGCTTCAATTGATTGCCAAATCGAGGCCTCTCCTCCTGATTGACCGCCTGCTTTGACGGTGTGTTGGCGGCCGACGCCACCGAATTGTGGTTTACGAGGACATGGCGAATTCATGGCACAGCCACGCGATTGCGCTGATGCTGAGCCCCGCCGACGGGCAGCACTGAGGAGCGACTCGTGGGCACAAATTCGTCATAGGAGATCCCGGCTTCGCGGTCATTTTCAGTGGTCTCATCGGTCATATACTCGGAATCGCTGGGCGATCTTGTATCCGGCACCGCTGATTTTGTGCGTGGCTTCTTTTTCGAGCGTGTGCCAAGGCTGCGTCTGCCCAATCCCCCGCTGCGACGCAATGTGTTGTCCAGGACGCGGACCCGCTTCAGTGGCGACTTGGACGCCTTCAGCTGGCTGTTGGCCAGCCGATACCCCGAAGAGCTGGCGGCTGCTGATGGATTTAGTCGCTTGTGCAGATTCCCAGTGCTCTTGGTCATATTGGGAGTGATCAGCTGGATTGTTGGGGTCTTGCGCAACGACATTGTCGAGGTCGACATTGAGGACATGTTCTTCAAAGTTCGGGGCGTGCGAGGAGCCGTTGAACCGGCAGTCGGCGGTGGCATCATCAATTTGCTGCTGCTGCCCGTCCTCGTGGTGGGCGGGGCCTTCTTGCGGGCCGAGCTCTGCTTGGCCTGCCGATAGATCTCCCATTCGCCAGCCATCAGCTCCAGTATGTTCTCGCCATAAACCAGAAACGGGCCATGCGATTGCACCTCATAGGCGTGCACCAGTTCAGTGATCTGCTGCTCAATCTTGGGCAGCTTCGAGATGGCCTTGCGTTCGTTTTCCTCTTTAAGGAGCTGGCCGCCACGATTTTTGAAACGATTCGGCTCGTTGGCCTTTGCCTCTAGAGCCTGCATGCGGGAACAAAGTTCTGCACGGCTCTCGTACAGATCGAAAATCTCCTTGTTGCACGTGTAGAAGCTCTTCAGATCATCCAGCTCCAGCTCGTGCAGCTCCAACAGGTCTTCGTTGTAATACTTATTGTAGTAGTTGGAGAAACGCTTGCGCTCCTGCTGGCTCTTGAGCGTTAGATCCCACCACTTGCTTATCTCGACGCGCAGCTGCTCGATGAACGTCTTGAGGTTCTGGCTGCGCAGTGCCTGGCAGCGCTGCAGCTCCGAATGGAGGATGTCATAGGTGCGCTGCGTATTCTCGGTGCACTCGCGCACTCGTCGCATGGCGCTCTCGTCCGTCTCCTGGAGGCGATCCCACAGCACGTAGATCTTCTCGCGCATGTCATGGATTTTGGAGCGCAGCTCCTGGATCTGCTCGGCATAACTGTTGCGCATCTGCCGCAGCCGCTCTAGTGTCTCTGGTGTTAGATTGTGGCTCAGATCGTTCAGTAGGCGATCCTCTGCATCGGTCTGGGGCATCAGCTCGAGCATCTTCATGTCATACTTGATGGCCTTGCACAGCTGGTCCAGCTCCGTCTGGCACACTGCGCGCTGAGAGCGCAGGTTGTCGAGATGGTCGCGAAAGCCGTCCATCTCATCGGGCAGGGGCAGCGGGTCCGCCAGTAGAGGAGCGGCAGTGCGCCCAGCTCTTCGCAGAGCTGCTCCTGCTGGAGCAGCAGCTCCCCGATCTCCGCCGACGTTTCGAGAGCTCCTCGCGCAGATGCTCAATGCTTTTGTCCAGCTTCAGCTGCCATATGATCAGTGGCACATCGTCTGCCTCTGACCAATGTCCACCGTCTCATGGAGGAGTCGGGTGAGGTCGCTTGCCTCGGCTCGGAGTGCGGCTATGTCATCCAGGATGGCCGCCTGCTTCTCCCGCGACTCGGTCAGCAGATCCGTATAGAAATTATCCGCGTGCGCCTTGAGTTTGTGCAGAAAGTCCTCGCATGTCTTCGGCTCTAACATGAGGGACCACATTGAATGGAGCTGCTCCACATGCTCGCCAGTCATCTCAAGGATCTCTCCCTTGATGGAGGTTGGGTCAACCATAGCCAATAGGAATGGGTCTTGTATTCGCGAATGGAAGGAATTTATGTGATGTGTGCAGGATTTCGATTGCACAATGTGTTGCTCAAGGAAAATGCCTCCGCACAGATAAGTGACGCCTCTCGTGTTGGCACAAATTGCACAATGAAAATTTTGTGTGCTTGATTTGACTCATGCCTCAAAGCACAAAACAAGTTGATTCTGATTGATGTGCGGCCAAAAAAACACCTACTTTATATTGCAAATAAGTTCCTTCAAGGTTTTCCAGTTGTAAAGATAAATTAGGATGAGAAATGTGTTTACTAAAGCAGAATGCCACCGCACAGACTCGAATGACGCCAGACAAAATTTCGGTAAATTCAAAATGATGCTATTAGGGATAATATGTTAAATGTTAATTGGGCTTCTGTTCTCTCGCATCCTAGTGTAGACACGTCCTATAATGTTTTCCTGCATACGGTCCGTCGTATTATTGGTAACAATGCTTCCAAAAGGGTGCATGGCTCCTATAGACTGCCGTGGTATACGAAGGGTCTTATGAAATATAAGAATCTTCGTAATAAGTACTTTAAACGATTTGGTAAGACCCGGGACCCTGTAGATTGGGCAAGGTATGTGCAACATAAGAGGGAGTTTGCTTTTTTAGGCAAATTTTTGTATAACCAATATATTGCCGACGTTGAGAGGGAACTTTAAGTCAATCCCAGGTCTTTTTGGCATTTTATAAAGTCCAAAAGGGCAACGAGCTCTCTTCCTTCCGTTATGAACCTGGGCAGCTTGAGCGCTAATACGGATAATGGTATAGCAAACCTTTTTTCTTCTTTCTTTAGCTCAAATTTTGAGCCATACGCAGCTTGGCACAGTTTCGATGTCTTAAACTCTATACCCTCGGTGGTCAATATTGGAACACTCGATGTATCGGAAGAGGACATTTTGGTGGCAATTGATGAATTCGATAATTCTAATAAACCCGACTGTGATGGCATTTCTGCCTTCCTGCTTCGCAACTGTGTTGTAGCGTTCTGTGAACCTCTCAAAATTCTATTCACAAATTCGCTGTTAACGGGTCAGTTTATTGGTAAGTGGAAAGCTGCCACGATTACGCCAATTTTTAAGAGAGGTACCAAAAATCTCATTTCCAATTATAGACCAATTGCCAAACTCAGCAATGTTTCAAAACTTCTAGAGCGAATCATTGCCAGAAAAATCACCTTCTCATGAAATCCTACATTAGCCCAAATCAGCATGGTTTTATGCCGGGTAGATCAACAACCACTAATCTCATTGCTTTCAGTAATTTCTGCACTCGTGTCTTTGAAATGCACTCTCAAGTCGACGTTGTGTATACTGACTTTGCTAAAGCCTTTGACAAAGTCTCCCACTGGGCTTTAATAGCCAAGCTGCATCGGTTGGGGATTCATTTCTGCCTGCTCAGTTGGTTTAGGTCGTATCTTGAGCGGCGAGAGTATGTCGTATTGATAAATGGAAAGCCTTCGGCCCCATTCTTGGCTACTTCCGGCCTTCCACAGGGAAGTGCACTTGGTCCACTTCTGTTCTTAATTTTTATTAACGACATATGTCTCAGCATTCAAGCTTCTGAGCATCTGCTTTATGCTGATGATCTTAAAATCTTCCGATCTGTCAAAAACCTTAGGCGATAGTATCCTTCTGCAGCGCGACCTGGATAGAGTTGCTCGTTGGTGCAGACTTAATTCGCTCCCACTCAACATTAGTAAATGTTACTTTGTTTCTTTTAGCAAGCGTGTCTTTAATGTGCTGGCCTCATATTCAATAGATGGCCATCCTCTCTTAAAGCAGACGGAGATACTTGACCTCGGGGTCTTATTTGACTCTAGATTTCTGTTTGCAGGGCATATGAATTTAATATTGCCAAAAGCCTATGCAATGTTCGGCTTTGTTAAGCGCAATTCATCCCAATTCAAGGACCCATATACAAGGCTCAGTCTGTACGCATTCCTTGTGCGCTCGCTCCTTGAGTACGCTTCCATTGTCTGGAATCCCACCGGGGTCGTCCAAATTTCGCGCATCGAACGACTCCAAAGAAAGTTTCTGAAATTTGCACTCCAGCCTCTGCCATTTTCCATTCCGATGCCGTCCTATGAGTGCAGATGTCGCCTCGTGCATCTCTCCTCTCTCGAGGATCGTAGGACCATTGCGGCTCAAATATTTATTTTTGACCTTTTAGTGGGTAATATCGATTGCCCTGACCTACTTAGTAGGATTAGCTTCACTACGCCCGCCAGGAGCCTCAGGACCCATGCACCCTTTGCAGTTGATCTCCACCGGACCAATTATGGCTTTCATGAGCCATCAGTAGGGCGCTTCGGCAGCACAATGCGCTGCCAGCTGGAATGCGCTTTGACTTTTGCCAGGGGAAGGGAGCCGTCAGACGGTTGCTTGTGGATTTCTTCCTGCTACATAATTAATTTACTAATGTTATTTTTATACCCGATACTCAAAATGAGTATTGGGGTATATTAGATTTGTGGTAAAAGTGGATGTGTGTAACGTCCAGAAGGAATCGTTTCCGACCCCATAAAGTATATATATTCTTGAGCAGCATCAATAGCCGAGTCGATTGGGCCCTGTCTGTCTGTCTGTCTGTCCGTCTGTCCGTCTGTCCGTCTGTCCGTCCGTCCGTCTGTCCGTCCCCTTCAGCGCCTAGTGCTCAAAGACTATAAGAGCTAGAGCAACGATGTTTTGGATCCAGACTTCTGTGATATGTCACTGCTACAAAAATATTTCAAAACTTCGCCCCGCCCACTTCCGCCCCCACAAAAGACGAAAATCTGTGGCATTCACAATTTTAAAGATATGCGAAAACCAAAAACGTAGAATTGTAGAGAATGACCATATCTTTAAGACCGCGGAATCTGAATTGGATGGTATTATTATTATAGCCAGCATCAAGAAAACAATTTCATTTTTTCGCGCCCTGTCTCTCTCTAACACACACGTAGCATAGGCGGCTTTGCTTAGAGTAAAACATTAAAGCCTAGATCTCAGAGACTATAAAAGCTAGAGCAACCAAATTTGGTATCCACACTCCTAATATATCGGACCGAGACGAGTTTGTTTCAAAATTTCGCCACACCCCCTTCCGCCACTGCAAAGGACGAAAATCTGGGGATATTCAAAAATCTCAGAGACTATTAAGGCTAGAGTAACCAAATTTGGTATTCGCATTTCAGTTAGATCTAACTATAAAACGTATATCTCAAAATTTCGCCCCACCCCCTTCCGCCCACACAAAGGACGAAAAACTGCTGCATCCACAATATTGAGGATACGAGAAAACTAAAAACGCAGAATCATAGATAATGATCATATATATCAGATTGCTGAATCTGGATTAGATCAGATCATTTTTTTAGCCAATAGGAACAAATCAATTTGCAGTGGCTACGCAGCGCCAGACGTCACGCTCAGACTGATTTTCTGTCTCTCTCGCACGCACTCTTTGTCGTGTCGTTTAATATTAGCGGCGTCTGCCGGAGGAGAGCCATACTGACTTAGTATCGGGTATAACCGTAGAGTTTCGGTGTCCGCAGCAACTCACAACGTTCCCCCTCGTCTTTTTTAAAATCGTTTCAAATCTGCTTGGATAACAGAATTTGAATATTAATTCAATTAAATTAAATTAAATATAAATATTTTCACACGTATTCTGCGAGCAGTGGATCTGGCATGTGGCCTTTGTAGCTCCTGCTGTTGCTGCAGTGGGTACTGCGGGCAGTGCGTGGGCCACGGCTGGTATGTTCACCGTGTTGTGCGATACTTTGGTATAGCAATTCGATTCCTACTATAGTTTAATTATACCCGATACTCAAAATGAGTATTGGGGTATATTAGATTTGTGGTAAAAGTGGATGTGTGTAACGTCCAGAAGAAATCGTTTCCGACCCCATAAAGTATATATATTCTTGATCAGCATCAATAGCCGAGTCGATTGAGCCATGTCTGTCTGTCCGTCTGTCCGTCCGTCCGTCTGTCCGTCTGTCCGTCCCCTTCAGCGCCTAGTGCTCAAAGACTATAAGAGCGAGAGCAACGATGTTTTGGATCCAGACTTCTGTGATATGTCACTGCTACAAAAATATTTCAAAACTTCGCCCCGCCCACTTCCGCCCCCACAAAGGACGAAAATCTGTTGCATCCACAATATTGCACGTTCCCCCTCGTTTTTTCTTATCCCGCGCCGCAAGACGGCCACTCGTGGGCCACCTCTCCTTGGGCTCTCCAGGAAAGAGATCAAGTACCTCCCTCATGCCTCCTGCAATCTGTGAACGGGAGATCGAATTCCAATGTGTTGTAATAAGTTCGTACTCCGTCGCAGATCAGCCTTTTGTGTGGCTCTCTCACCGGCATTCGAGTCTTGCTAAATTGTTTGCACACACGTTTGGTCCGGGGGAAGACAGCAATATTTTCAGCAGGGGGAAGCCCTGCCGTGTGCCGTTCCGAGTCGTGCCCCAGTTTTTGGAGAGGCGACGTCGGTGCTACCGTGAGTGCCTGCTGGTCTTGCAGTTGAAATTGCTGGGGCGTCTGCTGTTGGTTCCTGCTTCTGCTTCCTCCAGAGCGTCCTCCCAGGATATCGTTGCTGGAATGCTTTGTGTTCATCTGCTGCTGCTGGTGGTGGCTCCCACATGGGATGTGTGGTGGCAGACCAGGCCACCAGGGCACTCCATCGACGGGATAGAGGGGATGCTGGCCAGGGACCTGCGGCCAGGTAAGGGCTGTCCAGGAGTGAAGGGGCGGCGGCGTCCAGGTGTTGGAGCTGCTGCGGCAGACCGGAAGTCAACAAGTTCAACACAGACTAAAGAAGATTCTCGAACAAAAGGTTCGTTTCTTTTATTTACTTCAACTTTATGCGAATGAGCCGTTCGTTTTAATCCTCGACGAGCTGCATGTTTGTTAGGAAATGGAATGCTGCCAATGCCCTGTGCTGTGGGACAGCATTGACCCGCGCAAAAATTTGGCGAAGGAGTACACTGAAACTTAGGATGGATTTGGGGCCACTGCTGATCTATGGCAACAACAGAGATTTAAACATAAGCTTGATTCATATTTATTTCGAAGGATGATATGATGCGATGCGAGTGCAGAAAGTCCACGCCGGTTAGGAGCTCACGCGAGAGACGCTACCATGATCGGGATCCACACAATAGCTAGATAATGCTCATGGCAGGAAGTGGGACATGTGGACGCGGTAAGGGAACCGTTTTCCCAGATTTGTAGATCTGGTAGATACGGTTATTCTCAATAATTCTGCGCTTTTAGTTTTCTCGTATCATTTAACTAGATACTGGATACAAAATTAAGTTTCTCTAGCCTTTAAAGTCTCTGGATCTAGGCGCTCATCGGTTCGCACAGACGGACATACATACATGGCTAAATCCATTCGGCTATTGATGCTGATCAAGAATATAATACTTTATGAGGTCGGAAAAATTAAAATTATCTAGCCTTGAAGGAAAGTGATTCATCAATCGGATAAAATTATGAGTTCGGAACTGAGGGTTATTCTTCATCGCTTAACTCAGGCTGTTGAGCTGTTTCAATTGAGGGTTTTATTGGTAGATTAAGTGGGTTCAGGTGAAGAGGCGACTCTGAGTAAATGCTTAAAGTACGCTTGTAAACATCAAATAAAACTTCCCATTACATTTTTATACCCGATACACAAAATGAGTATTGGGGTATATTAGATTTGTGGTAAAAGTGGATGTGTGTAACGTCCAGAAGGAATCGTTTCCGACCCCATAAAGTATATATATTCTTGATCAGCATCAATAGCCGAGTCGATTGAGCCCTGTCTGTCTGTTTGTCTGTCCGTCTGTCCGTCCGTCCGTCTGTCCGTCCCTATCAGCGCCTAGTGCTCAAAGACTATAAAGGCTAGAGCAACGACGTTTTATATCCGGTCTTCTGTGATATGTCACTGCTACAAGTATATTTCAAAACTTTGCCCCGCCCCCTTCCGCCCCCACGAAGGGCGAAAATCTGTGGCATCCACAAATTCAAAGATACGAGAAAACAGAAAACGCAGAATCGTAGGAGATGTCCATATCTTCTAGAGACCAAGATCTGAACCAGATCGTATTATTATTAAAGCCAGAATCAAAAAAACAATTTTATTCTTTCTCGCTCTGTCTCTCTCTAACACACAGGTTTCATGGTCGGTTTTGCCAATTGCAAAATATGAGTTCAGGGATCTCAGAACCTATAAAAGCCAGAGCAACCAAATTTGGTATCCACACTCCTGTGATATCGGACCTTGACCGTTTCGTTTCAAAACTTCGCGACACCCCCTTCCGCCCCCGCAAAGGACGAAAATCTTTGGCATCCACAAATCTCAGAGACTATTAAGGCTAGAGTAACCAAATTTGGTACACACACTCCTTTAAGATGTCACTATAAAAACGTATATCTCAAATTTCGCCCCCCCCCCTTCCGCCCACACAAAGGACGAAAATCTGTTGCATCCACAATATTGCAGATTCGAGAAAACTAAAAACGCAGAATCATAGATAATCATAGATCATGATCTATCAGATTGCTGAATCTGGATCAGATCAGATCATTATTATAGCCAAAAGGAACAAATCAATTTGCAGTGGCTAAGCAGCGCCCGACGTCACGCTAAGACTGATTTTCTGTCTCTCTCGCACGCACTCTTTGTCGTGTCGTTCAATATTAGCGGCGTCTGCCAGAGGAGAGCCATACTGACTAAGAAGCTGGTACAGTTGACCGGGCCAAGAAGAAGATTCTGCCACGCCGCCGAAGACAAAATACACATGGGACATGCTGCACGAGCCACCGATGACGAGGGCAAGGTCACCCACAAGCGTCCGCCAGCACCACCTGGAGTCGCAGTAAGTTAGCGTTTTCTTTAGCCAGTGTCTGATCTAATCTAAAATTTTGTGACCCATTTTCAGGCCATGTACGCGGCGAAGCAATTGCCATGCAGAGCCACTGTCCCACCGATGTCATTGACAGCTTCTTCTCGGTGGCCCTCACCACTCCGGACCTGAAACTGATTTTCCCAACATCGATCCAGCCAGCTGAAGCGCACTCCAGCGTGCTCTGGTCCACGCACCCACGCTACTCGGAGCTCCCAAATATAGTTATACACAAACACGTATGTATATAAAAATAATCCCCTGTTTTTATACCGATACTCAAAATGAGTATTGGGTATATTAGATTTGTGGTAAAAGTGGATGTGTGTAACGTCCAAAGGAATCGTTTCCGACCCCATAAAGCATATATATTCTTGATCAGATCAATAGCCGAGTCGATTGAGCCATGTCTGTCTGTCCGTCTGTCCGTCTGTCCGTCCGTCGTCTGTCCGTCTGTCCGTCCCTTCAGCGCCTAGTGCTCAAAAGACTATAAGAGCGAGAGCAACGATGTTTTGGATCCAGACTTCTGTGATATGTCACTGCTACAAGAATATTTCAAAACTTTGCCCCGCCATTCCCGCCCCCCCCTCACAAGACGACGTATACGACGATAGAAACTAAAAACGCAGAATCATAGATAATAATCATATATATCAGATTGCTGAATCTGGATCAGATCAGATCATTTTTATAGCCAAAAGGAACAAATCAATTTGCACTGGCTACGCAGCACCGACGTCACGCTCAGACTGATTTTCTGTCTCTCTCGCACGCACTCCTTGTCGTGTCGTTTAATATTAGCGCGTCTGCCGGAGGAGAGCCATACTGACTTAGTATCGGGTTAAACTGTAGAGTTGCGGTCTCCGCAGCAACTCGCAACGTTCCCCCTCGTTCTTTCTGTTTTGTTCTATGGAATATATAATGAAGTTTAAATTAAATAAATGTATTGCGAAAAGTAATGCAAGATACGCACGATACCACTTCCATTCCACTTGATTCCTCGACACTAATACCAACTGCTTAAGAACTATTAAAGCCGCCGGCGTGCTCAATTCAGTTTGGGTTCGTTGGTATGGTCCGCGATCCGCAATCGTCGCTATGATACCTAGTAATGTACATTTGCCGAACGAGATTCTTTTCCTAGATGACCGTTTTAGTATGGGCTTATCCAAGTAATAATGTTTTTAATAGGCTAATAAGATTTTAGACTTAATTTTTGTTAGTTCGGATATAGATTGCCATGTTACATGTTGCGAACTCCCATCGCGGAATGTGACATGCATCATATGCCGTTGGAATTCTTAGTCAATTTCCATTTTATTCGCCCTGGGCGGAACCATATTATGAATGCTCTTTTCTAGTGTAAGCCTGAATGCTTGTGTGGTTCAGTTGTCCTTCTTGAAGATAATTTAATTTTTATTGGGCCAACATCGAAAATAAATGAAACAGAGATAAACAGATAAAGGTACATAAAATAAAATCAAACATAAAACGCAAATAAAAATTCCAAATTCCAAAAATATAGGTACATTTCAGTAGTAATTTCGATAGATAATCTCATCGTGGATTCGCCACATGCGACTTTCACGTGGCGACGGAGCTCAATTGATTGCCAAATCGAGGCTCTCCTCCTGATTGACCGCCTGCTTTGACGGTGTGTTGGCGGCCGACGCACCGAATTGTGGTTACGAGGAATGGCGAATTCGTGCACAGCCACGCGATTGCGCTGATGCTGAGCCCGCCGACGGCAGCACTGAGGAGCGACTCGTGGGCACAAATTCGTCATAGAGATCCCGGCTTCGCGGTCATTTTCAGTGGTCTCATCGGTCATATACTCGGAATCGCTGGCGATCTTGTATCAGGCACCGTGATTTTGTGCGTGGCTTCTTTTTCGAGCGGTGTGCCAAGGCTGCGTCTGCCAATCCCCCGCTGCGACGCAATGTGTTGTCCAGGACGCGGACCGCCTTAGTGGCGACTTGGACGCTTCAGCTTGCTGTTGGCAGCCGATACCCGAAGAGCTGGCGGCTGCTGAGTGGATTTAGTCGCTTGTGCAGATTCCCAGTCTCTTGGTCATATTGGGAGTGATCGCTGGATTGTTGGGGTCTTTGCGCAACGACATTGTCGAGGTCGACATTGAGGACTGTTCTTCAAAGTTCGGGCGTGCGAGGGCCGTTGAACCGGCAGTCGGCGGTGGCATCATCAATTTGCTGCTGCTGCCGTCCTCGTGGTGGCGGGCCTTCTTGCGGGCCGAGCTCTGCTTGGCTGCCGATAGTTCTCCCATTTCGCAGCCATCAGCTCCAGTATGTTCTCGCCATAAACCAGAACGGGCCATGCGATTGCACCTCATAGGCGTGCACCAGTTCAGTGATCTGTGCCTCAATCTTGGCAGCTTCGAGATGGCCTTGCGTTCCTTTTCTCTCTAAGGAGCTGGCCGCCACGATTTTTGAAACGATTCGGCTCGTTTGCTTTGCCTCTAGAGCCTGCATGCGGGACCAAAGTTCTGGACGGCTCTCGTACAGATCGAAAATCTCCTTGTTGCACGTGTAGAAGCTCTTCAGATCATCCAGCTCAGCTCGTATGCAGCTCCAACAGGTCTTCGTTGTAATACTTATTGTAGTAGTTGGAGAAACGCTTGCGCTCCTGCTGGCTCTTGAGCGTTAGATCCACCACTTGCTTATCTCGACGCGCAGCTGCTCGATGAACGTCTTGAGGTTCTGGCTGCGCAGTGCCTGGCAGCGCTGCAGCTCCGAATGGAGGATGTCATAGGTGCGCTGCGTATTTCGGTGCACTCGCGCACTCGTCGCATGGCGCTTCGTCCGTCTCCTGGAGGCGATCCCACTGCACGTAGATCTTCTCGCGCATGTCATGGATTTTGGAGCGCAGCTCCTGGATTGCTCGGCATAACTGTTGCGCATCTGCCGCAGCCGCTCTAGTGTCTTGGTGTTAGATTGTGGCTCAGATCGTTCAGTAGGCGATCCTCTGCATCGGTCTGGGGCATCAGCTCGAGCATCTTCATGTCATGCTTGTGGCCTTGCGCGCTGGTCCAGCTCCGTCTGGCGCACTGCGCGCTGAGAGCGCAGGTTGTCGAGATGGTCGCGAAGCCGTCCATCTCATCGGGCAGGGCAGCGGGTCCGCCAGTAGAGGGAGCGCAGTGCGCCAGCTCTTCGCAGAGCTGCTCCTGCTGGAGCAGCAGCTCCCGATCTCCGCCCGACGTTTCGAGAGCTCCTCGCGCAGATGCTCAATGCTTTTGTCCAGCTTCAGCTGCCATATGATCAGTGGCACATCGTCGGGCCTCTGACCAATGTCCACCGTCTCATGGAGGAGTCGGGTGAGGTCGCTGGCCTCGGCTCGGAGTGCGGCTATGTCATCCAGGATGGCCGCCTGCTTCTCCCGCGACTCGGTCAGCAGATCCGTATAGAAATTATCCGCGTGCGCCTTGAGTTTGTGCAGAAAGTCCTCGCATGTCTTCGGCTCGAACATGAGGGACCACATTGAATGGAGCTGCTCCACATGCTCGCCAGTCATCTCAAGGATCTCTCCCTTGATGGAGGTTGGGTCAACCATAGCCAATAGGAATGGGTCTTGTATTCGCGAATGGAAGGAATTTATGTGATGTGTGCAGGATTTCGATTGCACAATGTGTTGCTCAAGGAAAATGCCTCCGCACAGATAAGTGACGCCTCTCGTGTTGGCACAAATTGCACAATGAAAATTTTGTGTGCTTGATTTGACTCATGCCTCAAAGCACAAAACAAGTTGATTCTGATTGATGTGCGGCCAAAAAACACCTACTTTATATTGCAAATAAGTTCCTTCAAGGTTTTCCAGTTGTAAAGATAATTTAGGATGAGAAATGTGTTTACTAAAGCAGAATGCCACCGCACAGACTCGAATGACGCCAGACAAAATTTCGGTAAATTCAAAATGATGCTATTAGCGATAATATGTTAAATGTTAATTGGGCTTCTGCCATAGCATTCTCCGGAAAATTTCCGCAGACATTGTGTGAGTGCATGACAAGTACTCTCACGAAAATGTCGAAATGGGCAGACAAATGCGGGTTAGGCGTCAACCGTCTAAAACGGAACTGTGCTTTTCACTAGGAAGTACAAAGTTCCGGTACTGATTCCCCAAGACTATGTGGGGAAACGCTAGTCTTCAGCAACAACGCCAAGTATCTTGGCCTAATCCTCGATAGAAAGCTCGATTGGAAATTGAGCATAGAGGATAGAGTAAAGAAGGCCACAGTGGCCCTCTATACTTGCAGGAAAGCCATCGGACTAAAATGGGGAATGACCCCCTATATAGTTCGGTGGCTCTACACCGCCATCATACGACCAATCATGCTCTATGGAGTGGTGGTATGGTGGCCAGCCTTGGACAGAAGGACATGCCTCAATAAACTCAGCAGAGTTCAACGCATGGCAGAGCTATGCATAACTGGCGGGCTACGCACTACTCCAGGGGAAGCCCTGGATACTGTGCTGGACCTCCTCCCTGTGGATCTCATGGGAAAGAAGGTGGCAACACTATCCGCCCTCAGAATGAGAGAAGCCAGACTGTGGAAAGCATCCGCGGTTGGGCACTCGGGAATCCTGATGAGACTCCCGCAATTACCAGAGAGGACAGATTACTGTATCCCCAGTGATCACCTCTCGACGCCCTTCCAGGTATCAATCCCATCTAGGGAGGACTGGGAGATGGGCGAAAGTGGACCTGCAAATGCGGTCCACTTCTACACTGATGGCTCAAAGCTAGACGGCCGCGTGGGAGGCGGAGTCTACTGCAGCGAGCTGAACATCAGTCATTGCTTCAGGCTCCCGGATCACTGTAGTGTGTTCCAAGCGGAGGTTGAAGCCATCAAGGAGGCCATTTCGATCGTCTCCAAATTACTTCTAGATACGCACTTAGTGTGCGTCTTCTCGGACAGCCAAGCAGCTATCAAAGCTCTAGGCTCAATATCGTCGAACTCAGCGACTGTAAATGACTGCCGCAGGTCTCTGCACGAGATCGCAGAGCAGTTAGATCTCTTCCTTATATGGGTCCCCGGCCACAGGGACATCGAGGGGAATGACGCCGCCGACGAGCTAGCCAGGCAGGGTACTACGATTCCTCTCCTACCGGAGAGGGAGCAAGTAGCGATGCCCTTGGCTACGTGCAGGCTCCTAACGCACGAATTGTTCGAGCAAAATGCCAATAGGAGATGGCAGCAAACCGTTTCCTGTAAAGTCTCAAGATTGATATGGCCATATGGCCAGGAGTTGTCGCGACGAGGAGGAGGAGGAATCGGTCCCCCACTTCTTCTGCCACTGCCCAGCCCTTGGAAATCGTCGTCTTCGAATTCTCGGGGCCGCTTTCCTCACGGACATTTCGGACCTGTCCGTAATCAAACCAGGGACCTTGTCCAAATACATCCAAGCCACCGGATGGGACTGCCCTTAACTGCAGTAGTATGCTCTCACTGTTCGGGCAACGCGAAGGGGCACATGCCCATGCGGCAACACAACGGACCTTTTATAGGTCCAAGTGAGCTTGGGGGGGAGGCTCTTATCCCCCCCGCCTCCCGGCTACCGCCTTAACCTAACCTAACCTAATTGGGCTTCTGTTCTCTCGCATCCTAGTGTAGACACGTCCTATAATGTTTCGGTCCGTCGTATTATTGGTAACAATGCTTCCAAAAGGGTGCATGGCTCCTGTTTGAGATGCCAAGCTTTTTTGGCACCTATGTGTTTCAAAAATGAAAAGAGATTTTGGGTTAAACTTTATAATTCGTATTTAATCTTGGTGGCTTAGCGGAAGC